>NW_019174365.1:6190582-6331729 GCF_002260705.1 Seriola dumerili | reverse complement strand
AAAAAACGCCATAGTATAGTAAGGCATAAAAAACGTCAAAAAACGTCATAGTATAGTAAGGCATAAAAAATGGCATAGAATAGTAAGGCATGAAAACGTGAAAAAACGTCATAGTATAGTAAGGCATAAAAAACGTCAAAAAACGCCATAGTACAGTAAGGCATAAAAACGTCAAAAAACGTCATAGTATAGTAAGGCATAAAAAATGGCATAGAATAGTAAGGCATGAAAACATGAAAAAACGTCATAGTATAGTAAGGTATAAAAAACGTCAAAAAACGCCATAGTATAGTAAGGCATAAAAATGTCAAAAAAGTCATAGTATAGTAAGGCATAAAAAGTCATAGTATAGTAAGTCATAAAAATGTCATAGTATAGTAAGGCATAAAAACGTCAAAAAACGCCATAGTATAGTAAGGCATAAAAACGTCAAAAAAGTCATAGTATAGTAAGGCATAAAAAACGTCAAAAAACGCCATAGTACAGTAAGGCATAAAAAATGACATAGTATAGTAAGGCATAAAAACGTCGAAAAATGTCATAGTATAGTAAGGCATAAAAACATCAAAAAATGTCATAGTATAGTAAGGCATAAAAAACACCATAGTATAGTAAGGCATAAAAAGTCATACTATGGTAAGGCATAAAAATGTCATAGTATAGTAAGGCATAAAAACGTCAAAAAACGTCATAGTATAGTAAGTCATAAAAATGTCATAGTATAGTAAGGCATAAAAACGTCATAGTATAGTAAGGCATAAAAAGTCATACTATGATAAGGCATAAAAACGTCATAGTTTTGTAAGGCATAAAAAAGTCATAGTATAGTAAGACATAAAAATGTCATATTATTGTAAGTCATAAAAACGTCATGGTATAGTAAGATATAAAAAGTCATATTGTAGTAAGGCATAAAAAGTCATAGTATAGTAAGGCATAAAAATGTCATATTATATTAAGGCATAAAAACGTCATAGTATAGTAAGGCATGAAAACGTCATATTATAGTAAGGCATAAAATGTCATATTATAGTAATGCAAAAAAAGTCATAGTATAGTAAGGCATAAAAAGTCATAGTATAGTAAGGCATAAAAAGTCATAGTATAGTAAGTCATAAAAATGTCATAGTATAGTAAGGCATAAAAACTCATAGTATAGTAAGGCATAAAAAGTCATAGTATAGTAAGGCATAAAAAGGTCATATTAGAGTAAGGCATAAAAAGTCATAACATAGTAAGTCATAAAAATGTCATATTATAGTAAGGCATAAAAACGTCATAGTATAGTAATGCATAAAAAGTCATAGTATAGTAAGGCATAAAAAGGTCATATTATAGTAAGGCATAAAAAGTCATAGTAAGGCATAAAAATTTTATATTATAGTAAGGCATAAAAAGTCATAGTATAGTAAGGCATAAAAATGTCATATTATAGTAAGGCATAAAAATGTCATGTTATAGTAAGGCAAAAAAAGTCATAGTATAGTAAGGCATAAAAAGTCATATTATAGTAAGGCATAAAAACTTCATAGTATAGTAAGGCATAAAAAGTCATAGTATAGTAAGGCATAAAAAGGCATAAAAAGTCATAGTATAGTAAGTCATAAAAAGGTCATATTATAGTAAGGCATAAAAAGTCATAGTATAGTAAGGCATAAAAATGTCATATTATAGTAAGGCATAAAAATGTCATGTTATATTATACTAAGGCATAAAAAGTCATAGTATAGTAAGGCATAAAAACGTCATAGTATAGTAAGGCCATAAAATGTCATATTATAGTAAGGCATAAAAAGTCATAGTATAGTAAGGCATAAAAACGTCATATTATAGTAAGGCATAAAAAGTCATAGTATAGTAAGTCATAAAAACGTCATAGTATAGTAAGGCCATAAAATGTCATATTATAGTAAGGCATAAAAAGTCATAGTATAGTAAGTCATAAAAAGTCAGAGTATAGTAAGGCATAAAAACGTCATATTACAGTAAGGCATAAAAAGTCATAGTATAGTAAGTCATAAAAACGTCATATTATAGTAAGGCATGAAAACGTCATATTATAGTAAGGCATAAAAATGTCATGTTATAGTACGGCAAAAAAAGTTATAGTATAGTAAGGCATAAAAAGTCATAAAAAGTCATATTATAGTAAGGCATAAAAACTTCATAGTATAATAAGGCATAAAAATGTCATTATAGTAAGGCATAAAAAGTCATATTATAGTAAGGCATAAAAACTTCATATTATATTAAGGCATAAAAAGTCATAAAAAGTCATAGTATAGTAAGGCATAAAAACGTCATAGTATAGTAAGGCCATAAAATGTCATATTATAGTAAGGCATAAAAAGTCATAGTATAGTAAGGCATAAAAACGTCATATTATAGTAAGGCATAAAAAGTCATAGTATAGTAAGTCATAAAAACGTCATATTATAGTAAGGCATAAAAATGTCATATTATAGTAAGGCATAAAAAGTCATAGTATAGTAAGGCATAAAAATGTCATATTATAGTACGGCAAAAAAAGTCATAGTATAGTAAGGCATAAAAAGTCATATTATAGTAAGGCATAAAAACTTCATAGTATAATAAGGCATAAAAATGTCATAGTATAGTATAAGATAAAAAAAATCATAATAAGGCATAAAAACATCATAGTATAAAAAGTCATAAAAACGTCATGGTATAGTAAGGCATAAAAAGTCATATTATAGTAAGGCATAAAAAGTCACAGTATAGTAAGGCATAAAAATGTCATATTATAGTAAGGCAAAAAAAGTCATAGTATAGTAAGGCATAAAAAGTCATAGTATAGTAAGGCATAAAAATCTCATATTATAGTAAGGCAAAAACAAAATCATAGGATAGTAAGGCATAAAAATGCCATAGTATAGTAAAGCATAAAAACATCATAGTATAGTAAGCCATAAAAACGTCACAAAACATCACAGTAAAGTAAGGCATAAAAGTCATACTATAGTAAGTCATTAAAAGTCATAGTAGTAAGGCATAAGAATGTCATACTATAGTAAAGCATAAAAAGTCATAATATATTAAGGAAAAAAAAATCATAGGATAGTTAGGCAAAAAAAAGTCATAGTATAGCAAGGCATAAAAAGTCATAGTATAGCAAGGCATAAAAACGTCAAATGAAAACATCATACATCAAAGTTTCAGCCCATAAACTCTTTCAGTGGGTTGAGCATATTTTATTTCACTTTCATGAAGGAATACATGTTGAATTTACATTGTTTAAGTAAAATTTATTCAAAGAGCCTTCGAACACTCCTGCTGGTATCACTGCTGCTGTGTATCATTGTTGTGAAATACAGTCTCAAACTACTTTTGATCCTCGTACAATCTGTTACGGGTCTGTCCATATGTTTAGTTGATACAGAAACACAGTCGCTGTTGTTAGTGGCGTAGCTGTAAATTCAGTGTCTACATGACTTGTATTATCCTGCCATCTGGTGGAGAAACATGTAATAGTAGCTACCGTAACTAGGAAAATAAATCCTGCTCTCTGACAACACCGAATGAATGACATCACTTATACAGTGGGTACGCAGGGGTAAATCACATAGTGCAATCACATTAAGTGCCTTGTTTTCACTCTTCCCTGTCCAGCCCCTTCGACGTCGAGGACCTCACTCTGTCGTCCGGCAATGTGAGCAAAGCCACAGCTCTCCAGAGACGAGTGTCAGTCTACAGCCAGGGAACGCCAGAGACCCCCACCTTCCAGGACACCTCCTTCTTTGTAAGTCCAACACACATACACCTCCTTTAGCCTCATTGCTGTGGTGGGAGACAGACGATTTTGTGGGTATCTGTAGTCCTTAGCACATTGTGAGATCCTTACACACACAAACCCTGTGTACTCTCTGCTGCATACTATCAGGAAATTTTGATTATGGCTCACAATTTTCTGTTGATGCATCATTTTTATGTAAGCAATGCTTGCCATACCCCCTAACTAACCCTCACCAATTTCCCTGCTATCCCCCTCCACTTTGTATTTCCACATCAAAACCCTTTACCCACACTCTGTCCCACTTTACACGTTTATCCATCCCTCCTGTATCCCACTCACCTGCCCTCACTCAAATACCCAACACCCTGCGTGCATTGTGTAAAGAAGTGGCGGCCATATCCCGTGGAGCGCCAGCGCCTCTCCTTCCTGCACATGCTCCGAGACACCCTGCTAGAGAAGCTAAGGCGCAGTCGCTCGTTTGGTGACCTGGCCTCACTCCGGCCAAGGCCCAAATCCAGTCTGGAGGTCTATGTGAGTGTGCTGTGGCCCCTTGACCCTCCTAACCTGACTCTTGTGTGCCCCCTGCCTCACCGACATGATGGGGATGTACTTCTGGTGGTGTGGACATACTTGGGCTTGTCCAGTCCATTCTGTGGGCTGCTGAATGCCATGTGTGGCTGTTTGCATGTTTATTTGCATGACATGCTTTAAGCTGTCTTTGTTCTTGTGATGTTTTTCTACTAAGATTTACCTCGCTGTGATTCTGTCTTGGTTGAACAGGTCAGGTCATAAGAATCTAGAGAGAAAAAGCGGAGTATGCTGAATCTTTTTCCACTTGAGAGAGCTTTCTCTTGTACTTAAGTTCTTACATGCACTGATTTCATGCGATATCTCAGTCTTTAGCTTCCAAATATTTACTTTCCTGTCTCTCCTTTCAGTCCACTTTACCGGATGACGTTTTTGAGAATGGCGGCTGTGGCGTGGCTGAATGCAAGCGTCTCTCCTTCACCTTCTCTGACACTTCTGGTTCCACGCCCAGCCCCAGCCCCGCCCCGAGCTCCCACTCCACCGGCCAGTCCAACCCGGAGATCACCGTCACTCCTCCAGAAATGGAACCATCACCTACACAAATCCTCCCAACAAGAGAGGACTCCATCGCAGAGGAGCATTTAGAGGAGGAAGAGGAGGAGGAGTACGAGGAGGATGGAGAGACGGGTAGTAGAGGGAGTAGGGGCACCAGCGCCAGCCTCGCCAGTGATGAAGCTGAGGTGGCAGAGGACTCAGAGTGGGAGCGCACAGAGTCCCAGCGAAATTCTGGCTCCAACTGTGGTTCAGCTGCCCCGTCGTTGTGCTCTGACAGCCACCTGTCTACCGTGGCTCCAGAGGATGTTTTCCTGGATCACGCGGACGAACTGAAACCTGTGGAACTTGACACAGAAGAGGCGGGCAGCCTGACCAGGCAGCTTGTGAAGAGGCTGACTTCCTCTGAAATCGTGCCACCCAGTGGGAGCTCTACTGAGGGTGGAGGAAGCCTGAGCTGGGCAGGCGAGGGGAGCAGGGCTTTCCTGGAGAGCAGCCTGGAGGAGGCCATCCACAGCCTGCTGATGAGGCTGGAGTCACTGACTCACCGCTGCCGAGAGCTGCAGGACCTGGAACAGGAAGTGATGCGCCTGGAAGACCTACTCAAGGTGACTGAACCCTTAATATGCGTCCATTTTATATTTACACATGTGGACGATGTCATTTTAAATTTAAATTTTGACCCTGAATGAACAAAACATTTCAAGTAGTGTCAGGAAATGTTACTTTTCAAACAAACTAGATTTTCTTTTTTCTTTGTTCCTTGCCCAACATGGTGACTAGATATTACATGCTTCTTAAATCCTCCACCTGCCCTCAACACTGTTGTGTGCCATGTCTCTGGGTGCCATGTTTTCCAGGATGAATCCCAGTATTACTTTTGTAAAGTACTTGGATTCAGATGTCACAATATCCAGCGATAGAACCAAAGATGTATCAAGCTGCGAGTAAAGAGTTATTAACCCACTTTCTCCTCCCCACCCCCGCCCTTCCCTCTCCAGTGTCGTCTCCCAGGCCACAGAAGCAGATCATCCAGCCTCAGTCTGACGGTGGAGAGCGCCCTGGAGAGCTTCGACTTCCTCAACACCTCTGACTTCGATGATGAGGACACTGGAGACGATAACGCCGTCCTCAGCATTCCCCCACAGAGGTCTCAATTTTTTGATGCGGACGGAGAGAGGATCGGGTGAGTGGGAGATTGAGTGAGACACTTTATGTTGGCTGACATTGATAAGTACATTTTGTCATTGTATTATGGCATTTCATTTACAAATGCATGCATGGTACAGCTTTTGAGATGGAAAATCAAGTAATATCACATACCAAAAATCATTCTAAGAGCTGATAGATACCTGAACTGTTGATGCTTCATTTTAAGTCAATTGCTATTCATTGATTAAAGCAATGTTTCTTAGTTATGTGCAAAAGTAGCACAAGAGTATGAAGGGTTTTATTCTTATAAAACAGAACTGCATCTTATTTCGCTCTAAAGAAAAACATCTCAGGCTAAATATATAACTTTTTACTTATTTACTTATTTACTTATTTACTGCTATCTTACTTCATAGCAGTATTCAATTGAAAACTATTTGACTATAAGTACAGTAGTTCTGTGTAAGGCTGCTGCCACACAGTGGTGACTCTTGGTGCCTACCTCTCAGGGGCCAGCATCCAGAAGCCAGGGGACACCTGAGTGAAGCCCTGACAGAAGACACCGGGGTAGGCAACAGCGTGGCCGGAAGCCCCCTGCCCCTTACAACCGGAAACGAGAACCTGGACGTGGCCATCGTCATCCACCTGCAGTACTGTAATCACCTCATACAGGTAGAGATTCTCCTGATGCAAATGTTTTATTTGGACGACATCAAACAGTTTAATCCCTGAAACTACAAAATTGGTCTAACATGGCTTTGATTCTTCATGTATCTGCAGTTGTTGACGAGTGGGGTGGGTGTGTGGCAGCGTCGCAGTCTGCTCCTCAAACTGTCCGGACAGACTCAGCTGTTAGAAGAACTAGCAGAGATCAGTGTGGACCGACTGGGAGCTATTACATCTGCTGCTGATGGTAGGTATCCGTATGTTGCATGTCGTATCAAGTAACAATGTCTCTATCTTGCACTTCAGAGCAGCCTATATGCATAATAAAATGATTACCACACACAAAAGGTTTGAGGGTTTGTAGCGTCTGACCTCCTGTTCTCCCTCAGTTCTCCCGGGCCTTGCAGAGCGCCCAGAACTGATGACACTGTGGTCAGAGTGCAGCGGGTCTGCAGGACTTTTCCACACCACACTGGACAGAGTGTTCAAACACATGAACCAGCGCTACACGGCAGTGCTGCAGGAGAGACACCCACACAGCGCTGACACAGGTTGGCTCTCCCTATTTTCTCTCTGAAAACACAACAGAGGTTATACTTAAAATTTCATCTTGTTTCAACTGAGTCACTTATTTGGTTTGTAAATCAGTAACAGTTTTAAATATGTTCCTAGGGAAAAAATGAGATCACTGTAGTTGCTAAGAATATGTTGTTTCTGATAACAGATTAAAACACAGTGTAGATGCAGTTGGCTATAAACTCTGAATATTTGCTAATTTTCTTTTCTCATTCTCTCCAGTGGTTGGTGTTGTAGTGGGCGAGATGGTTGACAGGAGCGACCTGGTGACGTCGCACGATCCTCCTGCCTCTGCTCTGTCCCAGGACGTCCTGACCGTGTTTCAGTTCCACAGCTACATCCTACAACATGAGGTTCAGGACATGGAGACACACCTGCTGCACCTGGCAAGAGAGGGTGAGCAAAAGTTGTGATCCTGCCTTTCTTTAATAACTAAAATAAACACTAATAAATTCCTAGATATTTATTCATTTTTTATCATTTATAAGACAAAATAGCCCAGATCAGAAACCAGCTCCAGGCTCATCTCAGGATCACAGAAACTTCTGCTTGTTGCTCTACAATCCATGGTTTGACCTTTAACGTGTGTCTGTGTTTATTTCTCATACTCAGAGGTGTTGGCAGAGGCTCTGTGCAGTGGGGATTATTCTCAGTGTCTAGCAGAGATGGATGCGGTGCCTGTGTCATCCCTGTGGCCTAAAAACAGCACCCTGAGGGCCCTGGCCTCCCTGCTCACTGCAGACAACCCTCAGGTCAACAAGGCAGCAGCCGACTACCTCTCTTCTGGAGCGTTACGCAGCCACTTCAGGACCAGGGTGAGTAGTGCTTAAGAGAGAGCATAAGTGTATTTTATACCATTGCACCTCGTCTTGAAAGATGCAGCATGTCATGTTTGAATGTTTGTGTGTTTACAGGCTGTGGAGTGCTACACCCAGGCTCTGTCAGAGGCTGGAGTTCAGAGCCAGAGGGCGGCATGTTCGGCTCTCAGCTGTCTCCAGGTCAGTGGCCTCTTACATTATCTATAGTTGTGACACTTTTCTGCCGCATGAAGAATTTCATTAGGTCAGCTAAACTGTGTTTAACATGGTACTGCTGTTCTAAGAACTTCTAATTCAGCATGCATTCATGTGAGAGCTGAACTACTCGTTAGGCGTGATGCAAAGATATATGTTCCTAATGTATTTTTACGATCAGATTGGTTCATTACTTATATGCTGCAATGTCACAGGAGCTGTCATGCTACAGCACTATCACATATATGTCATGAAAAAAAGAGAAAAACTTCTTTAACCATACCGTCACATTCTTGCATGTTCTTCCTGTCTGTCTGCAGGCTGTAGAGAGCATCAGGGCGGTGGTAGCGCTGTGTGATTCAGCCGATGAGGAGCTTCGCCATGTCGCCATAGAAACCCTGCTGACATTTGGTGAATAACAAAATTTATGGAAGTCAAATATTGCTCAGCTTGGTCTTTTTGCTGTGCTTCTACAAATCACTGTTGTTACAGAATTACATTGTATACACATATCAATCTCACACCATAAGGTATAAAAATATTAAAAAGCTGTATATAAATGTAGCATATACAGTATAATACCAAGACAAATGTGCTTTGCACAAAGTTTTCTTGAGATCCAAATAGTAAAAGATGATTTGTCACCTTTGTTTTGACCTAAAGCAGAAATATTTTGTCCTAATTAAACAGCACAGGGATGTCATAAATGTAATTTGAGATATAGTGAGTTATTTGTCATTACTCAAAGCTGCTTGCAGGTACACTGCTAATAGCTAACACTTGTGTTTGTCACAGGTGAGGAGGGGCGGCTGGCGTACGAGCAGCTGGACACAGTGCCGGGGGAAATGATCCGTCTGGGCACACGGCGAGGAAACGCCGTCACCACGGCCTTCTGAGCCATCGTGCCACTGAGAAGATCACAGATTACTCCCCAGCTGAGGAAAACACTGCCCCCTCAGCTTGACATCACACTGCACTGTTAAAGACTGATCAGTTTATTGATCTGCCCTCTGGAACAGACTTAAAGATCTCCACACCGCCACATTAGATCACTGTTCTTACTGATACTGCCTCCTAAAAGGAACTAACACCAAACAAACTGTCTTAACCACAAAGACACACAACCTATACCCCTCCTGCACACACACACACACACACAAACACACACACACCATCACCTCCAATTTCGCACAACCCCACACTCCTACCCACCCCCCTCCCCCTGCTTCCTGAGCCAGGCAGTCTGATCATGTTGAGTTTTAACTTGAGAGCACGAATTTGACTGGACACTGAAGCCGCTGAAAGCTGCTCCAAAGACTGTGGAAACTGGAAATTGAGCAATGCATCTTCACCCCTCACACAACCTCTGTCAACAAGCTATCCACCACTGCACACAAAACTTGTATCACTTATTCACTGATTAACCATCATCTTGGCTGTTACAGAGTCAGTTGTGTCACGCAATATACTAACTATGATCTTTGTATAATCACTGTTTATCACATGTTTAAGTTGGTGGTTTTGCATTAGAGATGTTTTTTGGTGCTTTCAGAAGATTTGCACTGTTGTAAGGCATGTAAATATGGCATATTTTACACAGCTCGTGTAATATATGGTTGTATTCAAAATGTATTTTTAAGTTGTGTTTTCTAGTACGTTCCATTTTGAGTTTCAGGGATTCTTGTATGGTCGAAAGTGTGTGGCAGGGAGGACCATTAATAAGTTGAGAATGGCTTCTTGGAGCGAGTGAGGTAAAGTGGTTAAAGAGCAGTTTACAGTCTTGAACAGATTAAGACCTCAGTTCAGACCTCAGTGGAGTAAAAGGAGAGGAACAACTGAGTGCCCAAGGTTCACTCTCTCAGCAGTTTATGGCTGAGTTTATTCATATTTGCAGTTGAACAAGTGCAATTTTTCTGTATATAGCTGACATGAAAAGACATTTGATAAAGTCAGCCTTGACCATTTGAGCCTTGATGTGGTCGAGCAGGCAGGTTCCACAAATACTTTCTTTTGTAAATGTATTTTTCCTACCAGGTGTGGAGCCGGCCGAGGGCAATAAATACAGTTTAGGAGCGTGAGAATGCACTTTCTCAATAACTGTACAGAGAGGAGGAGGATCCCTTGGGCAGAGTATAGGTGTAGCCTCAGTTTTGGCTAACTGCACATTCATACAGTATGTGAGCTAATAGCACGATTAGAAATTAAGCTTTTATTATGAGAAACTGCAGAATGAAGTGTTCTGTTTGGTACGTCTTGGGTCTGTAATGTGGGAACACTGACCCGAGGAACGCAGATAATTCCAACTCTTCACATTGTAACTGTACTACTGAGTCTAGTGAGACGATAAAACTCACATTTGTTCTCACATCTTATTTATTATTTACTCCTTGTAATTCTAATATTCTTTGGAGTTATACTGTAATAGTGCAGATGACATTGTTATGTAAATGAATTGTATATTTATGTTATATATTTTGGATCAGGTCCAGGATTTGAAATATAGTTTATTGTTTAAAAAGGCCTCCATGTTATTACCATGATCTCATGCTTAACTTTAATTGGAGTTTATTTTGAAAGAATTATATTAGATGAATTATTATTTTGGAGAAGATAAAGATTTGCTCATAGTCTAATAGTGTTATAGATTTCTTTTCCCTAAAAGGTCCCAAACAGAAAGGGACGTCGTATATTAGAAATGTTACTTTATTACTTAGATTTACTGTAACCAAAGGAAGAATTAATTTTAAAATTGTCTTTTAATAAAAGCTCATAATTCATCGGAGAATGTATTTTCAATACAACATTTGCATTTTGGCCAGAATACTCAGACTTATATTTAGAAGCACAACTTAAAAAGAAAAGACAAACCCATAATATATGAATCTAGCTACATTTGGTTCTAACTGCACAGTCCAAAAGCCATAATGATTAAAAACAAGTGGTAATATTTTTATGAAATGTATTTTTTCTTTTGTAATATAATATGTAAATGTGTGAAGTTGTTACTAAAAGCTGAAGATGGTTTAAAGTTTTTTTTTCCTATACCTTTTGCAAAACATGGTCCACATTTTAAGTACAGTTGCAGTATTTTGGTCTAGTATCTGATTCACCCACTCTGTCTTTTTTTTCCCTTTCTACAAACTTGCATTTGACCAGTGTTTATTGACTGTTCAATTCCTTATCACCACAAAGTACAAGTTGGCAAAATGTGCACATGTTTAATGATATAGTCTGATTTTAAGAATAACTCAGTACACTTTTGCTAAAATTGAACTTCATCCATCTCTGTGGTCAATAGCTTCAGTGCTCATCCATTTAGTTGCATACTACTCTTCTCCATTGTGGTTAGCAGTGTTTCTTCTGCTCATCAAAAGTTGCAATAAATTTTATTTTTGCATAATTAAAATAAAATTGTGAATTTCTTAAGTCTCAAATGTCTGTCAAGAACCAATGTTTTAATTTCTGTTAGCACTGTCTTTGTTGACAAAAACATTTGTGGGATACATGAACAGTAAAAGCCATGCTGTTTTGCAGTAATCTGTCCACTGGACTGTGGACCAGTTTTGATCTGATCCTCTGAAGTTAACCTGCTCCAGAGCAGGAGTTCAGCAGAAGCTACCAAGGTGATTTACCCAGGTAAGACGTGAACCACTGTCATAACCCTAAAAACAGAATTAAACCTGAAGTTACCTCCCTAGCCCCAAATCCTGCTTCCTAGTACAGGCCTCAGCTGATTGCTTCCTTAGAGGCAACCCAAAAAAAAAAAAAAAAAAAATTAAACAACTGACTGATACTAGCACATATTCAAAGCTGAACAATACCTTAACATAAGGAAAATGGTATCGATGGTGACAAAAATAGATTTTAAACTTTAGTGCAAAAAGCCTTTTCTTTAAAATGCTATCATTTTTACTAGTGCAATAAGATAAGATAACCCAGTTACAGAACTTCATCAACTGCCATGAGCAGAATATTTAATGTGGCAAAAGCAGCAGTCTGTTTAAAGTTGAAACATGTAAAAAGATCAGCTTCATGAAAACAATCCCAACACCTCAGTGAATGTTTTTGGCTTGACAGCAGCAGAGTCCATCTGCCAGGTTTGTTTACCAATAACAGTACTATAGTTGCTGGTTACACAAGTCACCCTCACGTCAACACATCCAGCTTCCAACATTTCACGCAGTTACAAGATTCATATGCCCTAAACTATGAACTTAAGTCACAAGATACTTTGTTTAAAAAAAAGAGGGGTTTATTTTACAGAGGCTTTATATATACACACACACACAC
The DNA here is from genome assembly GCF_002260705.1 of Seriola dumerili. Taxonomy (NCBI): domain Eukaryota; kingdom Metazoa; phylum Chordata; class Actinopteri; order Carangiformes; family Carangidae; genus Seriola; species Seriola dumerili. The sequence goes on along the minus strand of NW_019174365.1, from coordinate 6,319,198 downwards.
AGCTGTGATACAACATTGTACATTTTTTACAGTAAACAAAAAAAAATAAAAAAAAAACTCTTGAAGGCCATGCTTTAAGTAGGCTACACCTAAGTGAATGGAGCACAATTGCCTCAATAGGCCTTTTCACAGAAGACATTTTGACTTTTAGAGTAGGAAAAGCAAAAGGAAACTGTCACATGGTTGTCATTGATTGGTTCCTGACTTTCAAGAGGGCTAACGAGACTGATGTAAGAAAAGTTGGCATGCTGCAGAATAGCAACCACCTTCTTGGTGACAGTGAATAGTAACCATCATCCTGATGTATTCAGTTTTTCCTTAACCCAAATCAACTGAAACACTAACCTCTGCGCAGTCAGGGAATGGTTGGGTATGTACAGAGGACACCGAGCCCTGCAACCACCATCTAGCGGGAGTGAAAGTCAAAATCACAGTGGTTCAGGTGGAACCTGCATCCTGTCTTCAATGTTGTCAACTGAGGTCACGACATTTCACCTCTGCTTTCCCCTAGTCTTGTCAAAATGTCTTCCATGAAAATGGTCTATACAGGTTTAGTTTTGCACATTTCTCTTGACCAAGAATTGATAAGTTTAGCAAAAACTGAAACATTGCATTATAAAAAAATAAAATAAAATAAAAATCAGTTTCTGTCTGTTCAAGTTTTAAAATCTATCACCTTTCAAGAAGGATGCAGTCTGAACATATTACTTTGATCATCTCTTCAAAGAGATGATCACTTTTTGCTGCCAAAGTACACTCGCTAAAATCTACTGACCTGTATAATACAACCAAAGTCCCATGACATGCAAGAGTTGTCAGTTAATCCTGGTCTCCAGAGGCGCCTGCTTGTTCATGGTCTGAGATCTCATCTTCCTCTGCATCACTCTGACTGTAATCAGTCTTCTTCCTGACTCTGACCTGCCACCTCACCATCATGCTCATCCACATCAAGGGCAATGTCTTTGAGTTCCTCCAGATTGTCTGGGCACTTCCCAGTCAGCCTCTATAAAAACAAAAAGGACATGATACACGAAGTTTACATCAAGTACTAAGAGGTCACTCAGTGTAGTAGCTACAGTTTACTGATCACTGGAACAAAGGATAGTGTTCACACTAGGGCTGTCCCAAACAATTATTCTTTAAACGATTAATCTAGCGATTATTTTTTTCGATTATTCGACTAATCGAACGATTTTTTTTTTTTTTTTTTTTTTTTTTTTATTAACCTAACAGTAATTTTATTGCTATTATTTTCCAGTTAGTCATTTAATATAACAATTTGCCCCGTCCAACAAAAAAACATTTACCATTTCAATATTTATTAAAAACATTTCTTAAAACACCACCATGAGCTCTTTGTGCTCGTGCACGACTGTCGTGCTAGAGTGATATGCCAGATGCACTTTGCAGAGTCTGCAGACTACCGCACTGTTGGTGTCAAGATTAAAGTATTTCCAAACTTTGGAGGACCGTGTGCGAGCCTTTTTTGCCGCGTGCTGCTCCACACGCTCCGTCGTACTACTGGTACACGCCGCCATGTTGTTCAAATGATTACAGACGCAAATCATTCACGTAGTCAATGACTTCAATTACGTCACCGCGTTGTCCCAGCCCTTGCGTTGCGCTTGTATCCGTGTAAACCAAAGACGATGGATATAAACGGTCCCATTAGAAAGTTCCGGTTTTGTTCTATGAACATTTACCCTGTGTGGTTTTACACGACGCGTCGACACTAAAATTCCACGTCGAATAATTTTTATAATCGACAACGTCGATTACGTCGGATAATCGTCCCAGCCCTAGTTCACACCTAGTATATCTGACCATGCAACATTTATTGTTGAGTCAAGAATTAAGGAATATAGCTCAGGAAATTCAAACCAGGTTATCAAGCCAGTTAACAGTATATGCCTGTGATCATGAAATATTAGTTCATGTGTACACACAGAGTCAATGCCACTGTGCTTACCTCAATCATATCAGCCATATATTGTACATGCTGAGCCAGCTCTTGCAACTCTTCATTTTCACTCTTAAGTTTTGTTATCTGTTCATCTTTGGCCTCGATGTCTTTGTGCAACTGATTTAAGGGGGAAAAAAAAGGGGAAATCATTAAGCATGGTGGACATCAAACTTGGAAAAAGTAAACAATGGTCAAGTTAATATAATGCATTGTTAAAACTACAACACTAACTACTGATTAAAGCACTCAAAAAAAATAAGCTGTTGGAAAAAAGTACAAGGACCAACTTCAAAATAATCCTTCCCAAAAATCACTGTATAGTAATCAAGGTTTATTTTAGCAGGACTGGCACATTCAGTATAAATTCTTTCAAAATTAAAGACTGATTTCAATGTGTATTTAGGTGCAGAGTTACTTCAAAATCAGTGCCAGCTGGACTGGAGCCAACTAGGGTTGACAGAGGGAGCGTGGGAACAGCTCATCTGACAGCTAAACATTAGCCACCTATTAGTGATTAACTCACCTTCTCGTTCTCCTGTAGAACATTGTACAAGGCCTTCCGTCGCTCCTCGGCTACCTCTTTCCAGTAGGTGGAAGGAGGTGTTTCTACAACAGCAGAGGTTCAAACTCAAGATAAAACTGAAATTGCATTTGGGAGTACAGCACCATTTTGTGATAAGTTGTTCACTGATTATGGATCCCACATACCTTTGACCATAAGTTCATATGCGTCAGTTGAAATGCCATCCGTCAAACACTGAGTTTCTTCTGTTTGAGTGGATTTGACTTCAACCTTCACCCTCTTTGGGCCTCTAGTTTGTTCTGCGCTCCACTGTTTACGTTTGGGAATGACCTTCCCTGCCTAAAAGAGGGAATTTTTTCTTTAATGTTTGAAGACAGACATGGTGGCTATGAACCACTTGTTAGCTCAACAGAACAATGTCTATACCAAATGCAATAGAAACGAGGACAAACGGATATTTAATCAAATGAGTTCCAGTGACAAGTCACTGCATACCTGAGCTGACCTCCCCATATCTTTGTTGGTAGCTGAGAGTTGGAGAACCTGCAGGGTTTGCCTGGGGGGTCCCATTACCTTTTGAGATGGTGTGAAAAAGGTCTGGAAGAAAGCAAAGACAAGTTAGTGTCAGCTTATATCGAGTAGATCACAAATCAAATATGAAAATAGCAAAATGGAGAGGAACATCCCAACCCCTTCCCAAATTAGTCTTCTCTCTTCAAGACTGAGTTACATGGGAAACTACCATGACCTGTGTTCTCATTTTTAAAGCCTCTATTCACCAGGGCTTAGCATCACTTTGCACGCTTTACTTTAGTTACACTGTCACCATGGGAGAGGGCATAAGTGAAGTGGCTTAACAACACTGCTGCCATGTGCAACAGGACCACAGGTGTGGGAAACAGGGGTAGGGCCCAAAGTTTTTCAACAGCCGTGGGAAAGTTTCTCTTCAAGGCTCATTACAGAGCAGCCAACAAGCAGTTTGTAAATGTTTGGCTGCAGTTTCACAAACACTGCCTGTCATGCCCATAAGGCTAATCTGTTGCTGATTGTGAGCTGTGGTGAGACAATGCCTTATACTTGACAAATAGCCAAGTAGAAAGCAAATCGAAATATTCTGTCTAAAACTTAGAAGCCAAATAAGCAACATGTAATCCAACAATACAACAATGCTCAAACTCAATATTCTCAAACTGTATAATCACAGCAGAGTCAAACTTTCCTCACATTACAATGCAACTTACCACTCCATATCTGCAGTCATGTACTACTGACCTGCCTTTTTCACAGCATAACATTTTGACTTGATCCTAGTATGACATGACAATGTGCCAGCATGCATAATACCAGGGCCCCGAAACCAAAGCAGCTAAATGGAATTCAGCCATCATTTATTCTTATTTACACCAGTATTTCCCATCTAAGACATGTCAAAATCTCATCTGTGAAAAAAGCAAACCTTTGAGCTTATGTTTAAAATGCATTAAAATATCTAGACTATGCAGTTGTGTACACATTTAGTTCTGCCATGAGTGCCTTCTTCTGATACAGCTGCCCTTTCCTCTTGCCAGCCTCACCTGCAGACACTAAGCTCTGCTGGCTGTTAATTGTATGTAAATTGGCTGCATGATAGATCATTCATACAATGGTTAAGACATCATGACAATATACTACTTGTACACTACCCATCAGTTAGCATCACATACCATTAGTTTGCAACAATTAATTACTCACCTTTATATTCTCATTAGACCTCTGCTGGCTGTGTTTTAGCTTTCCACCGACACTCATTTTCTTTCAAGATACCTGATGGGGCAATTATTAACATAACGTCAAAATACACGGAAGAATAAGTGATGTTTTTTGAGATACACTTGAAAAAGGTCAAAATAAGTTAGTGTTGGGTTAAATTTAATATCATTGGCTGGTTAAAAGACAAGTGAAATATGGTGAATATGTCGCCACGTCCGTAGGAAAAAATGCAGTGCAATAGGCCATCTGAGTCAGCTCACGTTAAAAAATAAGATAATTTAATGGTGCAAATACTGAGCTAGCTCAAAGCTAGCTAACGCTAGTAATACGACGCGAGCGGCAGATGTGGATGGAATTAAATTAAGGCATTAATAAAGTATTCATACGTTAAATCGACTTACCGTGGCCGAAGGGCTGTTCCTTACTGTGGATGCCTATTCTCTTCCGTGCGGATCTCGCGCCAGGGGCTTAAATACGCCCACCCAGTCACGTGGTAAAGGCGCCACTCACGAGGAGGGTTTTTTTTCATGCTGTTGTTTTTTTCCTCGTGCGGTCACATGTCAACATACGTCACATCTTTGTAGTTGACTGTGCAGCCATTTTGGGGAGGCTGTGGACCGACGAGCTTGTGTGTGCCATTATTAGCTGCCTGAAAACACACAAAGAAACCAAACGGAAAAACGTTGGACGACACGCCGTTAAATATGGGCCCGCCGGGAGACAGAACACGCCACTTGTCGATTGAAAGAACGGAGGATTTCCGCTGGATTGTCGATTTATCTTGACATGGCATGCAGCAGGGCGAGTCGGAGGTTGTGACGACTGAAGAAAAGAAGAGAAAGAAAACAAGCGCAGCAAACACCTCGAAACTTCAGACGTGGAAAGGGGAGATTTTGTCTAGCTAATGTTTATTTCGCCATTCAACGTGTGTCGTTGGTTTGGCTACTGATTCTCTGGCTGAGTTTTGTCGATGAAGTTGTTGACAAGACACGACTGAAGCAAATTATACCTAGCTAAAATGCTGAGCACGAGCACAATCAGTTAGTCAGTCAACCCTGCAGGTCTCCTGACTCTCACAGCACTGGCAGTCACATTGAACCAAGCGAGAAGATGTAAACGCGTGGAGAGATGACTGTACGCTAGCTAGCCAACCACACATAGGCCTCAATTAAGCCAATCAGTCAGAAGATAAGATGTAGCTATATCGTTGGTTCACTACTAGTTAGTGTCGGAAGTGAATGCCTAGATTAGCTTGCTAGCTCACCTTAGCTAGTGTGCTAAAAATACGCCCACATCATGACTATCAGCAGTGGCAGCACCGCAGGCCGTGGGCCAAATGAGTGGCAGTAAAAGTCAAGGAAATGTCAAGTTACTTTCGCAGTAGTCTTCGATGTTACCCGGTGCCAATATCTCCTGGCATCTGTATTTACCTGCCATGTTCGTCTGTATCCCCGATCCCTCTGTAACACGCACATAACGCAGTCTCTACAGAGAAACAAACACAAAACGACAGCCATGGATGAGGGACTTTGAAATGACCCAAACAATAGAATATTTGTCTGCTTGCTAGTCTCTGTAGTCCTCAAATTCACTAGCAAAAATATATTGCCGATATGGGTTTTTATAGTCGCAGCCGTTTCTGTTGATTTCAGTATCAGTTTTCAGAATAAAAAATAGTCAGATTTGAGTTGCTGTTTCATTTAAATCTCCGTTGTAATCCCTTGTCGATGGCAGGTTGAAAAAAAAAAACTCATTTGGCTTAAGTCATGTCTTAAAACATGGATTTCTGGTCAAGTAATAAGGAGATGTAGTCTTAGCTCGTTGATCATTCCCCTCCTCAACACTGCCCTTTTCCAAAAAAATTTAAAATGACTTAGTCTTGTTTATGATTTGTTGACCTTTTCAGTTGGTAGTTAGTGGGTATTTCACAGATCTAGCCTAGAGTTGTTTGATGGGTTGTCTCTGCAAAGGGTAGCTAACTCCATCCTTTATCCAACGTATAAATACAAAAGTAGAGAGTGTAGCCAAAATATTCTGCACAAGAGAAGAACATTGCCATCAAAATCTAACCATGGGGGACCCAACTTCACGAAGAAATCAAACAAGAAATCGCCTTCGAGCTCAACTTCGGAAGAAAAGGGAATCTTTGGCTGATCAGTTTGACTTCAAGATTTATATAGCCTTCGTTTTCAAGGAAAAGGTTTGTCAGCAAAATGGAAGATTACAGTAATTGACATTTTTAACCCCATACCATATACCTAATTTGCTCTCCTGTTCAAACTTATATGATCAAGCCAATCAATAACTTACAATATTTGTGGTTTGTTTCTGTTTTCTTTGTCATTACAGAAGAAGAAGTCTGCACTTTTTGAGGTTGCTGAAGTGGTGCCAGTGATGACCAACAACTATGAAGAAAACATCCTACGCGGTGTGCGGGATTCCAGCTACTCTCTTGAGAGTTCCATAGAACTCCTGCAAAAAGATGTTGTGCAACTACATGCCCCCCGATACCAGTCAATGCGAAGGGTAAGTGAACCCTCTGAAGATGGGATATGTTGTAGAAAACATCTAGTCATGTTAATACATTATCTTTTCTTCCCATGTCGTCTTAGGATGTGATAGGCTGCACACAGGAGATGGACTTCATCCTTTGGCCACGCAACGATATTGAGAAGATTGTCTGTCTGCTGTTCTCCAGATGGAAGGGGGCCGATGACGAACCCTTTAGGCCTGTTCAGGTCAGAACTTGTCACCTCATCAGATTACTCAGATGTCTGAAGCCTGTTTTTTTTATTTATTTTTTTTTATATATATTCTAATGCAAACTCTGTTCTCCATGAAGTTGTATGTCTGGATTAAGGCAGGGCAATATAGCCGAAACATAAAATGTTAAGGTTTTTTTCCCCATAAGCATGTGCACAATTCTCAACTTAAGTACTAGCAAAATGCACGGTTACTTATAGCACACAAACAAAGACACAGTCACATTGCAGACACTATACACATGCAAAAAAAAAGGTTAATCCACTTAATTGGATACATATATCACTCAACCCTAGTCTGAATGTTAACACTATTTACTTCTTGGTACACACGTCTTTCCTCTGATTTACAGGCCAAGTTTGAATTTCATCATGGAGACTACGAGAAGCAGTGCTTGCATGCTTTGGGTCGTAAAGACAAGGCTGGAATGGTCATGAACAACCCAACTCAGTCTGTATTTCTCTTCATGGATAGACAGCACTTACAGGTGAGTCAGTCCCCTTAAATTATATTGAAACAGATTCTAAAAGCTGAAAACTCTACAGAGTTTCAGACAGACCTTACTACAAATGTTCTCTGTCCACCTCTATTGCAGACTCCTAAAACCAAGGCCACAGTTTTCAAGTTGTGCAGCCTCTGCCTGTACTTGCCTCAGGACCAGCTGACCTGCTGGGGTGTGGGAGACATCGAGGATCACCTCCGCCCATACATGCCTGATTAAGGCTTCCTGCTCCACCCAGCCACATAGGGAAAAGCCCTTCCCCTCCCTCCTGCCTAAGCCTTCAGAAGCAAATTGATGTACTCATCTCCACCTGTTTCCTTTTTAAAAGATTTGAACTTGTGCTTGGATCTCTCCTTTTGTTACCTACTCGTTCTCCCCTCCCTGACCTGAAGCTGATTCAGTTCCCATCCTTGTTTTTTTTTTTTTCCTCACGCTCCCAATGTTCCCCCTCTTCTCTATGCCATTTTAGTTGGTTCCCCCATTTTTTTCTCCCTGTTCATTCCCTCCTACTCACTCATCCATTTTTGTTTATTTGAACCTGCACGAACATTGATTTTGAGTGGTTGGTTGTTCTCTTGGAGCCGCACTGTCAACAGCACCGGTCATTGAAGGAACTCTTTATGTTGCATCAAAACAGGAACAAACAGTACCCAGGTCTTCACGGTGGTTCTCAGATGGACGTGTTTTATATCCTTGTTGTCATAAGAAAGGATTGTTAAAGCTTGTTTGTTATGTCATTGGAGTTTCTAGAACAACTTTACACATTCTTTTGACCAAGGACAGGTGTGAATAGGTGTTAAAACACCTGTATACGCAAAGATAACAAGATGAACAATATTTGTCAAATCATATGGTGTAGGAATTGCTTCTTATAAACCGCCTTAGTTTTTTTGCTGGACTTTAAAAAGATGTTTTGGTGTCATTTGCTTTCCTCTGAAACATGCTAGGCAGGCCTTTGCTAAAATCTTGAGTGACTTGAAAGGCATTGTACACAAAGTTGAGACATGTTAGATGTTGAAGGTCATTGTCACCGTTCAAGCCGTTCATGCACTATTCATTTAAGCTACTGAAATCTGATGTTCTATGTTTTGTTTTATTCGGGATGTGGGTTGGTGAGAAACTGAAATGTGGTGACAGATTTAATGTTTAACATACCTAACAAAAGTTGCTGAAAGCTAACTGATTTTTTTTGTTTAATTTGACCTAGTAAAATTAAGATAATTTCCTGCCATGCTCATCAAATTAAAATTGGGTTTTGCAGGCTTGCTTGTCAAAGAATAAGTACATAGTACATATAATTTTGCTCATTGTTGATTCAGTGTGTTCAATTGAAAGGTTATAAGGCGTGTAACTTCTGGGTTTTTTTCTGTTGATGATTCTCAAATCAATACTGCTGAGCATATCCCAATACAGTGCAAATTCTGAAAGCATAACCAACTTTGTCTATTTGTTTTATTGCATGTGCATGAACTATTGATACTGTAGTTAGGTCAGGATTGATGACAAATATGCAACAGCTGTAACACCACAGGTCAGTAAATAGCCAGCAGTGAGTAATATTATGAAGTTGTGGCACCCACCACTGTTAACAATGTTTTTTTACACAATCAGTGATTTTTGCAAGCTATTTACATTCAGGTTAGTTTAGATCTTACTCAGAGGCTCTTGTTTTGACACTACAAATATGACATGTGATTTACAAACAGGCACAGATTGGGGACAGTTTAGCTGTTGCCAAGGTGTTTAGTGTGTCTTCCTTGTGCAATGAGCTTCCCTGTGACCTTGTTGGTGAGGTCTACGGTGGCAAACGCCAGTGTCCGTCCTTGCTTCAGAACCTGAGCAGTGATGACTACGTCCTCTCCCATCTTAGCAGCATTCATATATCTGGAAGACATTGACATTGTTTTTCTCAGTCAGTTGTAGTTTATGAAGTTAATCTTTAACATGATTGTGTTAAGAAACTGAAGTCAAGGTCACCACCACCTCTGGCCTGGAGGTAAGTTCATCATAATTTTAAGACATGGATCACACATTTACAGGGTTATTGGGCTCATGAAAAAACTTGAAAGATAATAAATCTTTTTTCCTCAAGTCAGGGCTGTAGCTGAATTTATATTCTACAATTAAAAACCTTCACATGATGGGCATTTTATATGCAGATTACAGTATTTTTAGACTCGGTATAATAAAACATTTAACTGGAAACCTAAACATAAAAATCCAAATAAAAACATTTTATAGATTTTCTTTTAGCTAAACTAAAATACCCAAGAACCAATTAATAAGGTTATAAGTGGATATTAATGCAGATATTAATGTGGCTAGTCTACAAAGGGGTTGCTGCAAGACGTATTATACGTGAGGTGTACTGCACAACCAATACAGTACCGTTTATGAACTGTACAACCAATCTACTCTGTGGAGATCAAAGAGTATCTCAATTTAATTTACATACAGTATGTTAATCCATTGGTGATACCATGTTTTTCAGGGAATAAATCACGGCTAATTTTGACGTTTACACTGTTGGACTCACGTTATGTTCATATCCACACTGACCCCTGGTGCTCCCCTCTCACTGTACATAATAGCCATGGTGGAGATGACATCGACCAGGGTGGCTGTCAGCCCGCCATGCAGCGTCCCTCCCCGGTTGGTGTGCTCCTCTTCTACCCGCATCTCACACACCACTTTACCTGGGCTGGCAGACAAAACGTCCACCTGAGGAAAACAAATATGTAGCTATTTGTGACACTGCAACAACAGAGACGTTATCCAACAAAGTAAATGGTGTGTCAGTAACTACCCTTAAGAGCACAGGTTGGTGTGCGCTCACAGATACAAAGAAATCTTAAAACGGTACAAGAAATGTCGCAGAATGTGTATCTCTACCTTGCTCAGCACCCTGTCGAAACCTGGGTTGTCGACCATAGCTTTCATTATTTGTTTTAACGAATTTAAAGACAGAGACACCATGTTCAACCCAATAAGCACTACCAATGTCAAACTTCTGTTTACTTCACACCGGACACCGCGGCGTTCGATAAATCGTCCGGGTGAAACGTCTTCTTTGGGTTTGTACCGGGTGAAACTTGAAGCTGATCTGCTATTTTAGCTAAGTTACGTTTTGACCGGATTTGTAGTTCAGAAAATAAACAGCGCCGTAGTAATAACAATATGTGGTGATGGTAACTCGTACATGCAACATGGAGTTATGTGCTTTTAATCATGCAAAGAACAATCATGCGCTGGGATTTGTTTTAGTTATCACTAGAGGCTAATTAGCAACTTCACCCGGAAGCCTTTCACTGGTACACTTGAGGTAACTTGCGGAGAAAAACAAACATAGAATAATATTTGCGTTTGACTTTTCTCGTGTTGTTCTGAAAGATAATCTAGTGGATAGACAAGATGGCGTCTACATCAGAGTCGGACAAACCGTCAGTTTCTAATGTGGAGGAAAACAGAGCTCGTCTCTGCGATGAGTTTGCTGTAATAGCGGGAACTGACAGCGCCGTGGCTCAGTGCTATCTGGCTGAAAATGAATGGGAGATGGAGGTACAGTAGTCACACCAACTGAGGCCTCACAGATGTGACATTACCTCGTTATGCTACTGTTGTAGCCAGAGACAGAATCCTTTAGCTCGTGGCCACAATGACTGAATAGTTATTCCAATTAATCACTGCTGCAGCTAATTTCACTAATTAGTTCATCCTCTAATGCTCAAAGAATGAGCCAGCAGATGTTTAAAATCTGCTTTGGAAGGCATTAAATTCTTCACGCAGTTTGCCCGGATTGATGTTTAACTAAACCGTGTAGTAACGTCCTTTCCTGTCACTTATGTTTTAGAGAGCTTTGAATTCATTCTTTGAGGCAGACATGGAGAGAGTATTCGAAGTAGAAGATTTTCCAGAGGATGACACCAGCCCTAAAACCAAAAGGCAGAAGGTTGATGAAAAACCTGCAGAGGGTTGGTAAGTCAGCTGTCTTCCTTTGTGTTGCTGTCTACATTTATATTACTGTACATCGAGTTTCACCCAGTGCTCCCTCTGTTGTCAACCATAACTCTGAACTAAATGTCTCTGTAAAATTTCCAGCATAGATTTGACTGAAGACAGTCCCGCCTCCACACGCAAACCCTCGGAAGAAGATGATGGTAAACTGTCTGTGATCTCCTGGAATGTGGACGGACTTGACACAGACAACCTTGCAGAGCGTGCCAGAGGCCTGTGCTCCTACTTAGTCTTGTGAGCCTGTGTTTCCTCGCTATTACTCTTTATTGGCCTCCCTTTGATATCTTAATTCTGGGGGAGTGCAGTTCAGTGTTCATAATCAAACTCTGTTGATATCAGAGCTGCAGAGCAGTGCCCCTGGAGATACAAAGTGTAGCTCAAGGATACACAGGGGAGGCGGATTGTATTTGAAAAGTGGATCTTATTCTAATGCAGATACACTCCTGACGTGGTGTTCCTACAGGAGCTCATTCCTCCCTACGTCCAGTACTTGAAGAAACGGGCTGTCAGCTACCTGATCATTGAAGGTACAATTTTTTTGATGATGTAGGGACACAGAATTTGACACAACAATGTCCATGTCTCAAATAACTAGGACAGGATACAGTAAAATGGACTACACACAGCATACAGCACACAAACCCTTGTACCAAATACAAAAAGTACAGTAGGCCTCACAGCTGTACTATACTGACCATTGGATAACCTGTGGGTAAACTCAGAAGTTTCAACTGCTCCTTCTCTTTACTTGTGCTGACCAGGTGGTGAAGATGCTTACTTCACTGGGATGATGCTGAAGAGGTCACGAGTCAAACTGGTGGAGAACGAGATAATAACTTACCCCACCACTAAGATGATGAGGAATCTGCTTGTAGCTCAAGTTTGTGCACAGACAGTCGCCCAAATACTCCAAATCATCAAGTTCCATTTACCTTAACTTCTTGTAAACTTTACATTTTCTTCCTTGAAATCAGGTGGATTTCAAAGGCCAGAAGCTGTGTCTGATGACATCCCACCTTGAGAGCTGTAAGGGCCATGCAGAGGAGCGGATGAAGCAGCTGCGAGTGGTATTGCAGAGGATGAGAGAGGCATCTGATGATGTGACCGTCCTGTTCGGAGGGGACACAAACCTGAGGGACACTGAGGTTAGTCATTTGTCTCTCCAGCCACATGCAGTCAGTGCACTTGAGGCTATACATTTAATCACAGTGTGTAGCTATTTAGTAATACTTGACTTGGGCTTCATCTCAGGTGACCAAGGTGGGCCTGCCCTCCAGTGTCTGTGATGTCTGGGAGCAACTGGGCAAGCAGGAGCACTGCCGCTACACATGGGACACCAAAGCTAACAACAACAAGACTGTTCCCTTTGTCAGTCGCTGCCGTTTCGACCGCGTCTACTTCCGCCCAGCGACCAAGGACGGAGTGCCACGTCTGGCCCCCGACCACATGGCCCTGGTGGGGCTGGAGAAGCTGGACTGTGGACGCTACACCAGCGATCACTGGGGAATCTACTGTAGCTTCTCTGCTGGGTAGAAATGCACAAAACAAGCTCAAACATGAAAGTCAAAGCTTTTGCCTTAGATAAGCTGGTCTAGTTTGTTAGGTGAGGGTTACAGTGCCAGCACAGACTGGGCATTGACACTGGGCTCAGACCACAGAAACACTTTCTCTGTGAAAGATGTTCTGACTTCATCTGAGATTTGTTGCCTGTAAATTTTACATATTGATTTGATTCATTTTATTTTCTTATGAGTCTCTTGTTCAACTCTCTGCTCATTTTTTTTCCTGTACTTAAAATAGAAAAATAAATGTAGAAAGAACAAATAAAAAATAAAATATCAACGTTTGCAGTATCTTGAAATTATTTATAGTTGACAATAGTTCAGTGTTGACCTTTTGAAACAGTTGATAACACAATTTAACCACAAAGTTAATTAGAAGCTGTTCTGAAGCTTTCGATTATTTCAGTCTTTCTAAGCAGATGGCGTTGGTGTTGAAATTTCCATTTTCTACTTTAAGGAGTATTTAAGTTGGACCTGAAAAAATGATTCTTGATCTTGGAAAGTGGTGAAGTAACTGTTTTGTCAACATCTGTATTTCAAAATTAAGACAGTAGAAGCGGCAGCCCTATGTCACATTATAGGAATTAATATGATTGATATTAACAATAATATTCTATGTATGTTGTACACTTATACATTCTACTCTATAGTATGAAGAACTCCTTACAGGCAACAGTGTTTTGATGAGGTGAATGTAATATTGGCATCTGACCACTGGAGAGCAGGCTCTGTACCATTTAAGTGTATCAGTAAGCTTTGTCAGTGAACCAGTGTAAACAAAGCTCAGGTCCTGAAAGTAGGGAAGCTGAATGGAGTGCAGCCCTATGATATATAACTAGTAGCACCTGTGGTTTTCCTGCTATATAGTATAAAATGTCTGACGTGAAAAAGGGCTATAGGATTGATACTTTACCTTATGCAGTGATTTAATAGCACCCACTAGCTACCTCCCTGTAGGCTTCAGTTCTACCCCAAACCAGAAGTAACCTCCTCCTCCTCACAGTCCCTGCCAACACACTGTCAAGACGTCTCCCTCACCTCCCTTTGTAATGCACCCTTCAAGTCTGAGAGTGTGTTTTCATGTTTGCTTGGTGAGCAGACAGCACAGTTTTTTTTTTTTTTTTACAGCAGAGTCACACAGAGTAAAGAAGAGCTGACCTTAGGAGAGGACGCAGATGTGACTCTTCCCTGGGAGCAGGCGTCATCAGAAAAGGCCCTCCCTCCCTTGTTTGTCCCTGGTTCCTGATCAGCAAGGACACATGGACCGAATCTGTCAAGCTCTAATGAGATCACCTAAAACCTAAGATATGTACACCTCAAATCCCAAATTAATTTTGTTTCTGAATGACATTTTTGGAAAGCAAAGGGAATATACATTTCTTCATGCACAGACTTTATAAGATATAAAACATGAAATACTCCCTAATTTCTGTATTTTGTCACCTTCAGCAAATATGCACGCCCAATTTGCAGCAAAGGGTTTCAACATCAATACTTTTCTACATTTTGTGTTCTAATAAGTTCAAAAGTAAAGAAAAGAAAAAACACAATTTGAATTACTGTGGATTTACAATGATTTTTATCCATCAGCAGTAGTGTCTGTGAGACCCTAAATGAGGGGAAAGTAAAGCCGGTGTCAACAAAACGCCAAAGTGGCAATATTTGATGAGAAAGGACAGCAGCACTCCAAAAACACAAAAATCTCAATATTCTGAAATAAAAGAAATAAAAGAGTAAACTGACATGATAGATTGAGTTTATACTTTGAAATAAGGTTACGAATCATATGCTCAATGAATGCATTGCATGATAATTTAATGCATGCATTAAACCAGGGTGTATCATGAATTCCTGTTGCTCATTATTAGGAAATGATAAAGTCGCTGTGGATTTATGTGGTTGGTTAATGCTTAATGGATAATGAATTAATGAATGCTAACTAATAGAAACTATATGCCAATATGAAACTGCTTTTTCCTGCAGCAACATGCAGTCATTTGCATCCAACCACCAGTTTGATACAAAAATACACCTTCATCTTTCTATCTACCTCTCTGCTCTGCATTGAGAGAGGACTATCAAATGGGATTTCAGCAAATTTACGGGCATATAAATGATAACTGAATTAGTAGTCATTGACTGATAATCAATTAAGTTTTTACTAATCACTTCGAGTCAGACTGACGACACTTTCTTAATGGTGAGCAAAAGGAATTTGTGATATATTCTGCATTAATTCACGCATTAAATCATCATGAGTAATGCATTACTTATGCATTAGTTAAGCACATGAAAATAAATTGCCTCCCAAGCTCCTCCAGAGGTGCACTGCTTTGCCCTACTTGTGTACTGAGCTCTTTCACACTACAGCAGGAGGAGGAGAAGAGCGGCAGGTCATAGATGGTACAGATGGAGGCAACAGCTGTCTGGGCCAAGACAGTGGTCATGTGATCTATCTGTCTGCCTTGAGCAAGATCCCTCTGCCAGAGGCCCATCAACGTTTCCCTCCTCCACAAATCCATAAACATCTGCACCGCAAGTTTCCCTTTGGAAGGCTGCATGGACGTATTCCAAGACAATCTCACTCACCCTGTTTCTTTTCTTTTTATAATTTCACTCTCAGATGTGTTTTCAAGCACCAACAGCCTCCCAGATGTATTTTTGGAGCTTTCCCTCCAAAAGCGTAGCCCTCAGTGAGAACTAGGGCTTTCATTTGAGGCCCGTCAAAATGAATGTTCTTGGTTTTGTGTGGACGTATCTGTGCGCTGGCGGGGAGGCTCTGGGATGAGATTTGTCCTTTGAGGCGGGGTTGGATGATGATGGATCAGACACAGATCTGACCTGAGCCCGGAAGAGATTGGCGGGTTGTGTGAAGAGCAGTGGATGAATCTGTGCTGCAGCTCCTGGTAAAAGACAATGCAATAAAATGCAAGAGGAGTCTGGTCTGTTACTGTTGGATTGATAGACTTTGGCTGGGCTCTTTCTGGGTTGTTGTATTTTTTGTTGTTTTTGGGGCGTGAGCAGATGGCTATGGGCAACTTTTCTACTCTGTGTGTTTGTGTGTGTGTGTTGGGTTACATGGGCACAGCACTGATCACAAGCAACATCTATCTGAACCATCTCTGTCGCACAAACACCCACCTCCCCCCTGTACAGATAGCTTGTCACAGGCAAGGCAAGGACGAGCGTAAGTGGTGCTCCACTCTACATCACCACCGCCACATCCATCACTACTTCACTTCAAAATCGCTGTGACAAACTGCCCCAGAAGCCAGCATTATTTCTGGCCATGCAGTGCTGCTGCCGCTTCTGCTGCATATTTGAGGACTGACAGTTATTTAGAGGTTTGCAAGGTAAGGGGAAACCTTCTAAGCAAGAATATTTTGTGTTCCCTTCACTTTCAAAGGGTGAGGGATGAAGCCAGGCAATATTTAGACTCATGCTAGGATTTGGGGTGAGGTTATGATGTATGTGTGTGTGTGTGTGTGTGTGTGTGTGTTTGTGTGGTTGGGTGTGGGGGTGTGTGTGGGGGGGGGGGCTTAAAGATAGCGAGATAACGATTTGAAATTTACTCAGCAGTGGAAGCTTCTCCACACATATCTGTGAAAACGTCTGTGAGAGTGTCTGAGTTTCTCACTGATAATTACTTTAGGTGGGTTTTTCCATCTTAAATAACAAGGTTGACAGAAAGTTTAGTAAAGGCAAGCAAGGTTGGGAATTCACTCAGTATTGCATAAGGTATTCTCAGCTGTAAATTATTCAACACAAACAGGAGTGGACTGTAAGTTTCTACACTAAAGGGGTACTCCAGTGATTTAATATTCCACTTGCATGAGGTTGGGGGACTCACAAAAGACAAACTAAAAAAAGGAATGACCAAAATTGATGCAGCAGAGGCTGAGACATTCTGACTTTTAGTTGTTAGTATCCAAAAACATTGGATCATACATTTCCCATAATGCAACTCCGCACCATTTTCCATTTAACAAAATTTTGTAAGGCTCCCTCATGAGCAACAGACAACATTAGATAACTGATTGCAGGATGAGTAATACTCAGAGTAATACTACTGTACATCATGTGTAAAATTGGTTGAGTGTCCCTTTAAGATCACATCTTATGAATATTTATTAGTGGGATTCTGCCAAGAGTTATTATTTGCACTGGGTACCACTGTTTAAAAATAAAAATCTGATTATTTTCTAATTGACCTGAACATTTTTAAGTTTGAATGGAGTTTCTAAGTTGAAGCGTCTAGAAGGAGATATGAATCAAAAAGTGGTGGAACAATAAAGAATTTTTGAACCTGAGAACATATAAAGCGATTGCATTTGCAGAGATCCCACCTAATAAAAACCCAACCAAACATTTTGTAACAAAGTCTGACAGGTTTTATTTTCTCTCTCATAAATAACACTGAACAGGCATCGTACAGTGATAAATATCAATATTTATACACTGTAAAATTCTCTGTATTACAAAATACAGTATATGTGTAATGCACTTGATACAGATGGGGAAGTATTGCATTTCATAGCACCAAACGTGACCTTTAACTTGCCCCCTTAAGTTAATGATCTCACACTTTACTCCTTTATAACAGTTTAGATGTGCAGTTACACCCCAGATTCAGGTCTTGTGTGGGTATCTATGAAATATACTTCCCTTAGGAATCAGTTGTTGCATAACTAAATCTAAGAGCCCACCTAGAAAGAACCAAAGCATTTGCTGTAAAACTGCTAATTTTTCCACAATCTTATTTTCAAAATCCCGGTCGAGACGCTAAATTATTATGAAGTGTGTCCGCGGTGGCCGATCAAGTTTCATGTATTTAATTTTTGCATTAAACATGGCATAGTGTCCGCTTCTTTCCCACTTCTGAGCAGAACAGCTACACGATTCACACTTTATTTGGAAAGTAGAGACACTGCTGTCAGGTGAAAGCCTCGAGTATTTACATAATTTTCTCATCAAAAACAAAAGAAAAATTAATTTTCCATGCCTTTGAAAAGTGAGAAAGTGAGAGCAGTGAGTACATTTCATAAAGCCCGTAGCCATAAAACACACTCATCTCTCCCGACGTAAACTTTCAATTCAAGTAAGACACTGGAAAAATGTTTAGATGTGATTTAGACGATTTTCATGTGACAGGAGTGAAAGGTTGATCGCTAAACATCAATAAGCAATCAGCAGGTTTAGGGACTCTCCAAAGAAAGTGCTACAAAGCTGAACAAGCTGTTCTGATCACAGATGTTGGCGAGTCTCTTCCAGATCTTAGGCAATGCAGAAATGTCCGTCAGAGGCAGAAGGAGGTAAAAGGCAGGTTGGACACTGTAACACAAACCTGGGAATGTTGATACTCAACCTTACAGTGGAACATGGACCAGTTAACAACTCAAATGCAGTTCTTTTGTTTACCTTTGAAAGAAAAATAAATGCTTACAAACAGATCTTTAACATTGGAACTGAACAGCAATTCCCAAACACTTGGCTAAAGATCTTATTGGTAGGACTTCTATCATACTGTATATATATATTTTTTGCTTTTGACTTTCAAACATTATTGCTAAATTCACTCAGGAAGGGGCCCTTTCAACCAACATTTAGCACAAAAATAACGCAACAGTTTTTCAGAGGACTGACAGCATGGAATGTGTTTGGGCAAACGTTAAATCTGGCTAAAAAAACTGGGGAACAAAGAACTTAATATTAAAATGAAAAACAAAAAGTTGTGCCAGGGATACAAAACTGACTTCTGTGAACAAATACAGGGACATAAAGATGGATATTTCATATAGGAGCCCTTATTATTCCTCAATCAGACTTTGTCTGAGGAGCAGCATCACAATAATTCATGTAAAAATAAAAAGTTCTTATCACATTCATCACTTAGTGTCCATGTTGTGTTTGATTGTCAGCTTCTGAGAGACATCCGTTTCACCTCCTGACCAACCAAACCTCTTCCTAGATTAACTTATGTGTATGAAAACAATGTTTGTCTGTTGTAGTGGACTGTGCAAACCAACCTACAGCATGAGAGCTTTGTTGATGTATTATTAAGAGCTAAAACACAAAATAAATTGTTCACAGGTCATTTCTATCATTACCAACAACATTAAGTAATAAAATTAAAGAAGTCATAAGTCACATTTAGCCTCAGCTCAGGTGGGGCCAGTGTCATGGCGTCTGATAAGCTTTATCAAATTATGGCACGTAAAAAATAACAGCCTCTTTATCTCATCTAGCTTACTCGTCTATAATGTAAGTAAAACCTAAAAAAAACACAGACTTGGTTTGTGTTATTTTGTATGCATGAGAGCATTTCTGATTAGTTTGGTTTCAGCACTGAAATATGACATTCATGCCATTTCATCATGTATTGCACAGCATTGTCAAAACTATCACCTTAAGCAAGAACTATGTATTAACCTTAATGGATAATCTCACAGCCAAAAGAAAAAAAACCTAAAAAAAAAAAACCAAATTAATCATAAACATTTAAAGGTAAGCTTGGCGTCTCAGTTTCATTTCAGTGTGGGATTCTTTCTGTAGAAGAACATGTGGCTGTGCTACCGAGGAGCTGCTCACGCTGCACTTCAACTTTCCTGGCAGAAACGTTCCTGAGTTTCCTGCTGTGAAATCTGCTCTCCTCCCCAGCTGCTCTTCTCAAAACTGCAGAAGTGCTAAAATGATCTCCGGGCAGACGAGGCCAATTCAGCTGATGTGATCGTACGCAAGCAGAAATCACACGGTCAGAGAGGCCTGTAGTGCTCACTGAGAGCTTGTTCCCTCACTCCATAGTCCAAAAATAAGACACTTCAAAAATGAACTGGACTAAAAAGCCAAATCTTTTAAAAATATTAATAATGCCCTTCTTATTTATATTTTATATTAGCACTGGATGTCAACAAACAAATCCTAAAATTTCCTGAAACAAAAAAAACCAAAACAAAACAAAACAGATGAAGTATGAGATAAAGGTGCATAGCTTACCATTCTTTTGACACTGAAATAAAAAAAAACAATTCCTTGGTTCTCTAGAAAGCTCCAGATTGCACATTCATAGTGTTAGCGGGCGGTTATTGCCGAGCTTTTTTTTTTTTTTTTTTTCTTTTTCTTCCAATGACTCATTCACTCATTCTCATACTGATATCTCTAAACATCACCATTTAATTGACATCTCCTGTAACAGAGTAAATGTTAATAAGTACCTTGATGAAAATAATAATAAAAATAAAAAAAAACTCCCATGATGATATACCACAAAACCATCTTCATCAACACCGTTTCTTAAGAGGTGCGTGGTCCCGCACTAATGAAAACAAAATGTACCAACAAAAAACATACGACGCTATCAGGGCTTTTCTCACATGGGTGATGTCATACTACACCACCAACAAGTTTTGGACACTGTCTAAACTCAGCAGGTTCCCTTAAGCTCTGCAGTCTTACAGTTAGTTATAGGAGCTACTACACCACATGTAGTGTTTTAAGGTCACACCACATTAATGCAGTTTCCGCTGCCAGCTGTCGCCCTCTTGCTGCAGTAGGTGAAGCTACTGTGATTGGTGGAGGACCCGTTCATGTGCGATGACTTAAGCTCCATCTGGCAGGCGGCGATGGCTGCATTGAGCTCTACCTGAGCCCTGTGCACGACGTAGAACATCAAGCCGATGCTGATGACAATCTGCACAAGACAGAAGAACCAGATTCAAAATGGCTTTCCCATTTGTTTGACTTGTGTAGTGGTGGAGACCTGAACTGCCTCGTATTCTGAGGTGTACCTAATATTTTGCTCTCCTAATAAATATATCTGTGGGACAAGGAAAAAAATATGAGATACACCAACGCTCAGAATATATTGCACTACATTAACAATCAACAATCTACATCAACAATCAACACAGCCTCATGTGAGACCTTCAAATAGACCAAGCAGCTGTAAAATTAACCTAAAATCTCAGGAAAAAAATAGAGCTGAGAAGTTCATTTCAGCGTAGTAAGTACCTAACTTCGCATCCAGGACGGATGTTAGTAGGCAGGGATACACCGTTCTTTTTTGGCAATACTGGTTCTGATACCTCAACTCACGTATTTGCCAATACCAATAGCTGATTTGATACCAGTACTCTCTTATTCCCAAATTTTAAATCCATATAAAACACTGCATCAAACTCATTGTGATCATTTTTATTTAAAGCATTACTTCAACAATGCTGTCTTGCAAAGAGTTAGACAAGAAGATTGACACCACTCTCATATCTGTACGGAAAATATGGAGCTACTGCCAGCAGCTGGTTAGCTTAGCTTAGCACAGAGACTGGAAACAGAGGGAAACAGCTAGCCTGGCTCTTTTGAAAATGCCTACCAGCAACTCTAAAGGACTAAACTGAGTTTGCAGCCAAACATAAAATTTTACAATGAAGAAGTGTTTAACGTTGATAGGTTGTGGCTGCCTAATACCTGTTCTGCAAATAAGATAGGTACATTAATATTGGCCCACAAATTCTAAAAACATTTAACAAATATTCACATTCCTCAAGACTCTTGGTATCTGTTTGTTTCTATATGTTTGGCATTGAAAAAAATTAATGTTTGTATGTATGATGTGTATCCTGGTTGGCACACAACAGTAAGAGATAACTGGGCTGAGATAACTCAGCTCCTCCAGATGGAGCTTCCCACCACATTAAAAAAAAGGCTTCTTTGTGAGTAAGACTTTGGACCAAGAGCTTTCAGTTCTGCATGAAACAGTGACACCCACTTCATTTTGAACCGACCCTTGACCTCTGTGAACTTCACACAGAGGCCACCTCTGATCCCTGAATGCCTGTGACGATTAAATGAAGCTGAACAGGTGTTAGGGATGTGGTGACAGATTGAAATGAACCTTTGGAGCAAGACAGGGTTGTGGGCATATTTTGCATACCTACATAAAGTTCAACATTTGTATCTAGAAGTTTATGTTCCTTAAGACTTAAGGAAGAGGCAGATGTCTTTGTTTTTGCACTAGAATACAGTTTGAGAGACTTGGTAGACATAGATTTTGAAAATAAGGGAGGAAAAGAAACAAATCGACCGACAGAACATTTCAGTGGTGTGTGAGGGTGTGGTCCAGAGCTGTCTATCACTTTATTATTATGAAAAAAAGGACAGTAGTTTCACACAACATAGCTATAAATAGTGTTTTCAGGAACAAGTAACAGTTGTGTCACCTGCAGTCTGTGTGTGCTTGATGTCTCATCATCATTATCACTGCTGCTGTCATAACTGTTTACAGGAGACTACTAGAGACTACAAAGTTCTAGTAGTCTCCTACTACAAACAAAGGAGTCAGTCAGGGATTAAATTTTTTTTTAACATACAGCATAGTGGGTAGGTATAGTAGGTAGTAGGTTTAATAGGCATGCTTCTCATCAAAGGTTGATTTCAAAAACATTTAAAGAATCCTGAAAAACAACTGTGTACCTGAGGCTGCCTGGTCCATGTGAACCATATGAACTAATTTGCTGTATTTCTAATTGCAGAACATTTGGTGGAAATGAAGCTTTTAATTATTAATTAATTAATCCAACAATGAATGGTGAATGTGAAGTGTTTACTGCACCTGCCCTGTCCTGAGTTTGTCATTTTAAAACCACTACAAAGCAAAATGTGAAAGTTATGGTTATTTCTTATTAAGTTATTTTTTCAAACTTAATGTATTATCACCAACAACTCACCTGCAGGCTGAACACAAAATAGCCACTGATGCTCTGCTCAGCGATGACGTCCTCCATGGTGCGGAGCGTGGTGCCCAGGTAGGAGTTGAGAAGCTGGGTGGGTAACAGACCCACAGAGGAGGCCACCAGGTAGTTTGGCAAGGACACATCTGTGATCTTGAATGGAAATAGCGATAAGAAACATTTTTCAAATTTCGTTTTATATGTTGTATTTACATATGTTCAAGTAGTGAGAGTGATTCTTGACCTTGGAAACAGTAGTTTGACAAAAACTCTTAACTTGAGGTCCATTTACTAGCTTTTTCCGGAGCTCCAGAAAAAGCTAGTAAGTGGACCGTCCTTGAGTTATGATATTTTGCACATGTACAGTGTTTATTATGTTTCAACATCTAAAAATAAAATATATGTACCTATTAGAAAGGGATAGGAAGGGATGGATGTCTGTCAAAGTTAATTAATATGGTATTTGACTAAAATTTTAGCAGGGTTAATCAAAAAGTTAATCACAAATCAATAATTTTCCAGGGATATGAAGTACTGCAAACTGAATCAATTCCAACATATGCACAAACCACTGCTATGAATCCTAGTCAAATGAAGTCACACAGGATTTGTCCAAGTCATTATCTCATCTTTAACTGATGTTGGTTACTCCTAAGATGAAATATATTTGTATTCCTGGTGACAATTTTAAACATTTTGTTTTGGAAAAACTGCACAAAACGGCCCAAACTACATTGTTATTGACAAATTCATTAACAATAACCCTAAACATAAACAATCTGCAAAATCCTACTTGGGCTGGTAAACAGATTCTAAGTACCATCTGGTGTAATTACCTTGAACTACAACATGCCATCACACACCTAGCTCAGTGTCTCATTTCATATCTTAGTTCAGCTACCTAAATATAAAGAAGTGCCTGCTTTGCTGTCACCTTTGAACCCTTGATTAAGTAATGACATAAGCTGATGCATGTCCGTGCCGGCTGTGTGAAGATGTGACCTTGGCACTGTGTGCACAGTGACTACACTGTGGCTGATAGCGGCCTGTCAGGGGTCGTGGTGTGTTGCTGAAAGACACTGCCTGTGCCAAAATGTTATCAGGGCTGGAAAACATTAGTGCAAGCAAGAGTCTCCTCACAGCGATAAATCCTAAACCCTCTCCTGTTATCACACGACACACTGATAAGACCCTGAGTTACACCTCATAGGACACATTATCAAAACCAGCTTAATCAAAACCTGGTTAATCGAGCGAATGCTGTTGTCAAGCTGGTTTTCCTCTGTATGTACCATGGAGCATTTTTTCCTCAGAATAGTCATGCCTTTCTTTCTCCTTGAAAGATCAGCACTGATGTGTCCACACTCTGTGTCAACACAGTCACAACGCCTTCAGCTGATCTCTGAGATATAGCATGTGAGCCCGTGAGAGCTGCAGAAAAAGAAAAAGGAATGCACTCTCTTTCTCTCAGCCATCAACCCTGAGTTGTGAAGCATATGTCCTCTGAAGTCTCTTCCCGCCCAGGCATCTAGCGTATGCAGCTGCCTTAGATACGTGGGAAGAGCTAGTCGTTGGTATTTTTATAACCACGTAGAGAATTCCCACTGAACTTCCTCTTCCTCGTTTCTGCAAGCCTTTGTAACAAGATAATCTGCAAATTCAAGTGAAAAAACACCCCATCCTAGGCCTGACCTGATTTATTCAGAGCAGCAGCAATGCAGGTCTAAGTTTGTGCTTGTAAACAAACAGTACATAAGGTATCTTGATTACATAGTAAATTTCAGGATTGCTACTGTGATTCTGTTTCCCTTTTCATCTGGACACACACAGGCTTTACCCTTTGTAATGAAAGGTGAAGAACAGGTTGTTAATTCAATCCTGCACAAACATGTATGCCCGTAGTTAGGGTCCTATAGATCAAATGATAAATTCCCCAATTGCTTCATCAGCTCATTATGACAGGAGAGCGATGGAGCCACAGCAACCAGCAGTGATAAAGGTCATAAAGCTGCAATAAAATACATGTGAGGATCCAAATATGTCTACTTGGTCCTCAAAGGATTCACAAACATTTTTCCTGAGCTGTCCCATTGTTTTGCTAACTGCTGCAGTCTATGTGTCGTTTTAGGTTACCCGCTATAATGTAGCACCATCCCCACTTCAGCAGAAAGAAGCAAGGGGAGGGGGCACACAGTGAAATGTAGCCTCACCCACAGAAAGTGCTTACCAAGGGCATAGCAGACAACACATAATTCCACCGTGAGCCAGTACAGGCCTAGAAGTACCAACCCACGATTAGGTTCACCTTTTACTGTTGAGAATAAGACAATAAAGATACAATATCAGCTCGGCATAATGACGAGCCTCCAGGTACGATGAATTACAAGGTGTAAAGTTAGAGCCTGAGCTGGGTTTGAAACCAATCCAAGCCAGGAAGCGAAAATGTAGCATAGGAGGCAGGCGGAGAGAGGGATTCAGCTTATTAGCCTGCTTCTGGCAGGGTCGGCTACACTCCCTGGTGAAGGCTCCACTCTGCCATTTACCTCTCCAGCTAGAAAAAAAAAATTATTTCACACTCAGGTTTGTGCAATGAGTCAACGGCCTGATTTTCTCCAGTTTCTCCAACCTAAACCATCTTTGGTTTAGTTATTAGCTTTCTAGTATATAAGAAATGCTAGTTAGTTGCAGATATATCTGAACCTGAGTGTATGCCAGCTAATAAATGACAAGATAATGAAGAACAGAAATGCCAAAGTTAAGTTTAGAAACAGTTTCACCATTAAACCGTTTGGTTTGCAGGGGTTATATTTAATGTTTAAAGTGTATGCAATGCTGCCACTAAACAGCAGTTCAAAATTTTCTTCGTCACATGCCAAAGTACAATGTACAGTAAGCAAAGCAGTGAAATGAAGGTCGGACTTGGCAGCAGGGCAGACTGTGCAAAGCTGCAAAAAAATTAATTTAAAAATTCTAAAAATCCTCAATATTATGAAAAAAATCACATTATCAGTATCAGCCTCATGAATCTTCTATTGGTCAGGCTACAGTTATACTGTTTAACTTCACTGAGATACAGAGAAAATAGACAAAATTATATGATGACATGTGAATCAGGATGTGATATGTGAGATTTCAAATCAATATAAGCCAATGAACTCAGAATAAAAGCCCAAAATGCAGGTGCATTACTTAAAAAAAAAAAAGAAAAAGAAAAAAAATTTGATATGGCTGTCTGTCAACTGAAAATATTTCACAAAGAACAATCTCAGGAGTCATGACAATGAGTCAAACTGCAAACTGGCAAACAACAACATATGACCCACTTTTGTAGCAATTTTGTTTGAGCTACTTGAAAGCTGACATCCTTTTTCGTGAAGTGTTGTTTGCTTTTCACTGTACATATTAACCCAGAGCAAGCTCAAAAGCAGTATTTTACAAGACCGTCAATTAGCTCTACTTATAACTGACAGTCTGACAAACTGATTGAGGGGCACCAATAATGCCAGTGACAGTGACGGCAGCAGCTGGGCAACACTGTGTAAAAAGTCTGTCCCTTTGACTTTGACACCTCATTTTCACCTCTCCAGATTCGAACAGCGAGTTCAATGTTGTGACTACTGTTAAAGCTTCAGCCGAGTTCCTGGCATGAGAGGGATATTTCAATATTTGGACAGAGCTATGTCCTAACCATGGAGCCTAAAGTACCAACCAATGACAAACAGAATCCGTTTAAGTCATTCAGGCAAAAGAAAACCATCTGCTACGCTTGCATGTCCTGTTAGAAAAAGAAGTCTTTTTACAGGTAAACTGCTGCCCATAGTGTGGGACTAATACATAAGAATCATTCATTTTTAGCACCACAAACTTGCTTAATCTTGAAGTTGAAATTTAATCCAAAATTTACTTCAGAACAGTATTTCCAGTGTACTCAACACAGTGGCCTAAATAAACAACTTCTGAAAAGACAAGTTTCTTCTGCCCACAATTTAAAACGTACATAGATTTGTGATGCCAACATCAAAACAACTGAGGAATACACTTTAGCCTTTAGCCTCATATTCAAATAGATCATAACAGGTTCTGTCAGCTCACTGCTCAACTCTAATGTCACAGCCCAAGCCTTTGAATTTGAGATCCCTCTGAAATACCAGTATGCCAGTCAATGCACAAGAGAGCACAAAGGTTGACTGCCTGTGGCTCTTACCTACAGTCAACTGATTCCTGGGATGATCTCATATCACTACTGCCAAAAGACCATTTTCACTTTACTAAGGGGGTTGTCATGTAATGTAAATTGTAAATTTACAAAAACAGAACTATTTATATTTTATCTTGATCAGATAAAATAGAAACATACGCAATCCAGAACAATGTCTGTAATAAATACTACATGTGTAAAATATTGTATTTCAAATTTCTGTTATCAACAGAGAGGTGTTAAGTCATCTCTTTAATCATTTCTGTGTGGGGCGTTATTTTGGGTTATATTATTTTGAATAAGGTCTTGATTCCTCATGTATGTTGATGATGGCAGACCAGGAAAATGGAATAAAATAAAACCTCTAGATACTATGGCCTGACAATTTACCAGAGCTGCAGTCAATACAGCTCTGACACACTTCAGGATCTGAATTAATTCAACAAAGTGGTGTTTCTTGTAGGATGGTGAGTCTGTAAACCAAACTGTCAAAAGCCAAATCCATGCAACCAATCTCCATGCAGCAGAGAAATGTCTAAGTAAATCAGTCATCCTAGAAGACTAACGGGTTTTGCAGCATACAATTACTGTGCTTGTGAAACACACGTCATCTTCTTTTTCCTTTTCCTGCCTCAGGCCTGTGCATCAACTCCTTCATGCTATGAGCTATAAATGCCCTTAACGCTCCCTACTTTGAATCCACTTCTGGATGTCTGTACTACTGTTTTCTTTCAGGACTATTTTGCTTCTCTTCTCGCCAAACATTTTTGCATAGACACAGTGCCATATTCAAAAACAGCAGAAGCTTATGGTAAAAGAAATGCTACTGTTGACATAAACAGAATTAGTGAAATACTGCATATGAAGATTTTAAAGTTTTGCACTGTATGAAAGCCAATTTGACCAGCCTCATACTTTAACTTTGTGCTTCCATATAGGTATTGATAAAACAACCGCACCTTGTGAGATATATTATTTGGTATATGATATTGTTGTATTGAGGGATTTTTTTGCTGCAGTATGGCTTGTAATACTCTGGAGACCTAAGCTTGAGTGGCTACATAACATCAAGTTCACCCTCAGGTCAGTATTCTTCATTAATCATTCAATTACAACCAGCATAACATGTTTCATGTTGCATGACCCCCCCCAGCTGATTTTCTACAATACAGTAAGACATCCCTCAAGGCTTTTCCCATTTGGAGGTATCAATGAGTTGACTGTGAAGGGTAATCAGCCAGTATAAATTATTCATGCCATGCATGAAGGTCAAGGGCCTCAGGTTAAGTGTGGGAGTGCAGCTGAGAGCAATATCCTGACACTACTTAGCTTTATAATGTAGGTCACATGCTGTTTGTTGCCTTCACCAATGACTTCAGATGTACTTTCAAGAAAAGAAATGTCCATGATTTAGTCTAGATGATGTTAAAATCACTGGACCCTTACTGAGTCCAAAACAAACATTGCTCCAAATATGAGAATCCAAACTATGACTTAAAAATATGACACTTATAGTTCAAAATTATACAATAATTGATGTCCTTAGGCTTCAATAGAATCCATTTCACAGCAGCACTTCCTCTATCTACAAGAGGAATGAGTTTTCTTTCTCAAGGGACTAGCTGACTGGGGACAATACATGAAGTATCGCAGGTAGACAAGCTTCTGGCTAGATCTGATTTCCCATGTGGTGGGTTGGCCTAACAATAAGAATTTTTTAAAAAAGGTCACAGGTTTGATTCTCATAACTCATTTGTTGAACTGTCCTCCAGTAGGTTAATGAGTTCTGTTCCTGGCTGGTCCACTGCAGAGAGTGGATGAGCTTATAAGGAAATTACATGACTGTCCAATGTTCTTCTAAACTAATAAGGAAAAGCTGTGTTTTTCATACTCACCGAGAAAACTGCATTTTGAAGCCCAAAAGGTATGGGGGTGAGTCTCGCTAAGGCCACAACTTTGAGTCCACTTCCTCCTTCCACCACTCGGATGACAGCACTGAGCTGTTCACTGTTCCCAACCTTGTTCAACACCCAATCAGTCAATAAGCGTTTGCACACCAAGTGTGCCACAAAAGTCCCTATTAAAACTCCCACCATGACTAGTCCCATTCCCAGAACAAAGCCGTAGAGGTAGCCAGCTGCCACATTAAGAACAATATATCCCCATCCACATGGGAATGACACAATAATCAAACCAACTATAAACAGCAAGGCTCCGACGAGGCTGTCCAAGCTCTCCACCCAGAGCAGGAGGTCCTTGAGGTACTGGCGCACAAGGGCAACCGAGGAGAAGCACACAGCAGTCAGGATGCACGCCAGTAGAGCGCTCTTGAAGCAAAAGGTGGTGATACAGCATGGGTGTCTGAACTCTCCACCACTGGCGAAGGTCGTCCCTCCTGTGTCACTGATAACCTCAGGGTCTCCATCTGACTTCCCTATTCCAACCCCCCTCTCGTCAAATGCGCTGCATATCAGGATGTCGATCTTGTCACACTCATCTGTGGCAGTCCTCTGCAGCCAGCGGTTAAGCTGAATCTGCGCCTTGCCCACAGCATGCTTGATGAGCTTGGTGAAAAGCTGCACAGTCGTGGCCCCTGACACTGACATGTTGGTCCTCAAATAAACTCTGGGGACCAGCAGCAACGCTCAGATGAAGTGTCCCACCTGGAGACTGCTGTGACGTTAGAGGTTTTCAGACAGTCTTTAGATCCAGTGCAAGTCCATGTCTTGCAGTGTCAAATTGTTGAGCTTCAACAGAGACAAGTATTTATAAACTTTTAAGAAGATGGCTTCAGCAGTGGCATCCCATTGCTCTGCAACTTTGAGAGCAACTGTGTAGTGAGGCATAAAGATGAAATCCGTCACTCTCCTTGGCCATTACATGAACTTTCCAGTTTAACCAGTTTATCTTGGGTACACTAGCTGGGCAACGTGCCAGTCCAACGATTTAAAGGTGCCAGTTTTGTAGTCTCTGTCTGAAACACTCGCCATATTCAGTGTTGTCACCCCTCAGCTTCAGGACAGTGCAGAGTCAATAGATGCAGGGAGCTGTCAGGACAGCAAAGAGACGATCTGTGAGGACTCTGACAAATCAATCCAACACTTCTTTAGATCCAGATGTGGTTCAAAAATATCAACTTTTATAACACCACCATTCCCATCCAGCTAACGTTAACCCACTAGCATAAATCACTGCATGGCTAACTTACTCCCGTCGTTAGCTAACTAGCCCGCTGTGTGGATAAAGTCCTCAGCTGCATTTCAGAGACTAAAGCCGGCTTATTCTCCCGGACAACAGAGCGACAGACGGGACGCAGAAGTCAAATATGAACACGCAGTTTGCTGTTTCTCCGTTGGTTAGGTGTTGTTGTTGCTCTCTCCGCCTTCCCTCCGCGGTGCAAGCCGCTGCTGTCGCTGCTCGAGCTCTTCACACCGAACACTGTTTGTGTCCCAGAATGCCAAGTAACCCCAGCACACGTGACCGACAGTTACGCCTTCTCATCCAATCAAAGGGATTCCACTGGTCATCGCGAGAGTCCACGACAAATTCAGTTTGTTTTGGATCAATTGTCTTTGCACGGTTTCTGCGGTCAGTCAGTCACAGTGCAGCCACATAAGTAGAGCCAACTATTATATAACCAACCAACAATCATTACTTCATCCTAAGATTTTACTATTTAACTTAAATTATCCAATTAACTTAAATTATTCAATTATAATTATTTGTTTAATAAGAAATTCCAATTTAACAATCGAGATGCAATTGTATCCAGTTGCACAGAAGTAAAGAAAAGTATTCAGAATGCAGAATGGCACCTGCCAGAGTGTTGCATTTTTATATACACTCGTTTGTTAGTTTGTTGGGAACATCTGGATGAAACTAATGCAGCCAACCTTCAAGGAGGCTAATGCTAAAGTACTAGTATTATTATTATTATTATTATTATTATTATTATTATTATTATTATTATTATTATTATTATTATTATCAGAAGTAGTAGTAGTAATATTGAAACTGTGTTAGAGATGTGGATTCAATCTCATTTTGGAGGATGTAGTTTGTTGATTTGTATTACATTATAGCCTACAGAGAGGTCTTTCTGTTAATAGCCTATCTTCATTGATTTCAATGGGATGGGCAAAATAATAGCGACACTTGTCAACATAACAGTACCACATTTTCCAAATGATCATATGGTTGAAAAAAATTGATTACAACCTTCATGAAGGTAAGACTAATATCAGGACTTTTATATTAGACTGCATTAGTTTTAGCTTGGTGTTCCTAATA
Source organism: Seriola dumerili (assembly GCF_002260705.1). Lineage (NCBI taxonomy): Eukaryota > Metazoa > Chordata > Actinopteri > Carangiformes > Carangidae > Seriola > Seriola dumerili. The sequence goes on along the minus strand of NW_019174365.1, from coordinate 6,287,909 downwards.
AACAAATTAATTAATGACAACTAAGTGTCTAGTATATTCTTGGATTGTTATTTTTACTGATGTATTAACATGCATTTTAAAGGAACTCATTTGAACCCAATTTAAGGACTTTTTATACTGTTGTTTAACCAATAACATGCACCATATTTTATAAATTGATTACATGTTTTGTTTGAATCATTTTAACTTGCAATGTAACTTGCAACTGCAGTTGTAAAATAGGTATATTGGAGTAGAAAGTACAATATTTCCCTCAAAGTTTTACTAAGTTTTTCAGTAATTTTCCTTAGTTGCTTTGCTCCACTGTTATTCTAACATAAATTCTGGAAATAAGTTGTATGGTCATCAATCATTCAGGGAAGATATGTCATACATAAAATATAATGAATCAATTTTTGATTGAAAAAATATATGGTGACAGTCAGCTGACCTTATATAGGATTTATAGTATGCAACAGAGTTTGATATTCCCATACAGATATTCTTCTGTATTTCTGTGAGAATACGGTATAATATCGTAGCCTGAAGGGAATATCCCTGCTTGGCGTACTTACCATAAATTCATAATGAGGGGAGTGAAGCAGACAAAGAGTGCATTCATGCATCCACCACCGCTCAGCCCCTGGCTCTCCCAGCTGTGGGTAAAGAAACTCTTTAGGTGGTAGTCCTTAAAAAACTTTGTGTAGCCATTGCTTAGAGTTTTTCTCAAAAGCTTTGTCATTCATGTCCTAGACTTGTGATGACATTAAATGCCTTAATCTTCAGACATTCAAAACGATTTGTTTGTGCTGTATGTTGGAGAAAAGTGTGTTTGTGTGCTCTCACAGCACTCCACTAGATGGAACTGTTACACAGTTTTACAAACAATTGTGGTGTCTTTCACATTATAATTTATGTGATGACTGCCCCCCCCCAAAAAAACATTTAACAGCTGACAATCAAATTCATTATCAGGTTCAATTGAGTTCAAATGAAAACATCCTTATCATACATTTGGGGCAAACCAACAAAAGCTATAGTTTTAAAGTTTACAAACTGAAAATGTAGTTTAAACGGCCTTACCAGTGTATTTTCCCTCATTTGATTTTCTGAATATATTGTTGGAATAAATAAATATCAGCAACAAAAGTAAATGCCAACTAAAATATGTAAAAAAAAAAATTAAAAAAAAAATCCTAATCACTGTGGTCAACTTAAACAATACGAGAACAAATAAAGACTGGCTGAGCAAGTGTAACAATGTCTCAAATGTTGCAGATCACGTTATTACATGTAAAGGGCATAGAGAGGACATATGAACGATTTCATTCAAGATGAAATGACCTTTTATCATTCTTTGTGTCAACTATATATAGCCCTCTTATCTGTGCACATATATACAGTATACAGGCCATTTGTGCAGCTCATTTTACTGCAGTCTATGTGATTATCCAGACATGTTAATAGATAGGAGGGAGGTTTCGTTATAGAAGACATTTCTCATTGATACGTTGCTGGAAGTTTATTAGAATATACACCACGATATTGTGAGTGACCAGATTTGGACTCATTGCAGCGGCAGCCAATACACTACTGTGTCAAAACAGACAGACACAGCAAGTATAAACCAGGAATTGTGGTGATTTTTTTTTTGTCAAAATAAAAGCATAGCCTATGTATTTCCAGTGTTTATTGTGGGCCTATTACAAAGAATACCCTCAAAGTTATCCGCAGAGATATGAAATTGTATTTGAGTTTTAAGACGTGGAGTGAAAGCATTGCAGAAAATAGTCATTTTTATGATGATATTTTATAAAGTTAATTGTGAAACTTTACCCCCGGAAATCGTGTATTTTATTCTGGCGGGATTGACAGCCGCACAGAGTCGATGTTTCTCACCAGTGAGTGATCGGGGGTTCAAGCGGACACATTCCTCTGCAGTTCACTACTGAAGCCACATTTCTGATGATGGATTGTTCAGAGGAGGTTCAGTCTGTGTCTCAGGAGCCCAGCGCTCAAATGGAACTAAAAAAGGGAATGTCGATTTTCATTGACGTAAGTAAAACATTTTTTAATCCTTACTCACAGAATAAGATTGATTTAATATTCACTGCTAACGCCTACACTGAAGTATCCGCGCTCCTTTTGATTTTGGATTAAGTGCAGAAACTTAAGTTTTATGAAGGACTATGTTGTCATTTAATTTCATTACCTAACTAATAATAGACTATACTAGCAGAAAAATGTAAAAATACTATATAAAAAAACAACAACATGTTTAATTCCTTTTATAGAAAGAGATGCATTTTTAATTTTCAAATCCAAGTGTCAGTGATTTTAGTTATTTGTTGGAGGTTTTGAATCACCTGATTTAATATGGATCCCTCTAATGTCTCTAATATATGCAGAGTACAGAGGGTTCCTTGTTTTGTGTAATGAATTAATTTGACAAACCTGACCTTCTTGGTGTAGAGATTTCAAAGGCTGGCCATCCGTTTATATGTCAATGTTCAAAACCAAATGTCAAATTATTGAAATGCTGGAAGTCCACCTTTTTTCATAAAAGTCAGGGTGTTATTCTTGTTGACCGTAATAAGCCAAATCTAGTTCACTTATGCAAAACATTATATTGCCATTTAAATCTAAAAAGTTACAATCTTTTAGTTAATAAGATAAGACTAGGATTCCCAAAACTTGCATATCTCATTGAGATGGTGAGGATTTACTGTAGTCTAATTAAAATCTTATGATATATAGTGTATAGTATATATAAGTGCTTCTCTCTCATGAGCTTTTTCTCCCCTGTTTCATGCCATTGCTTATATCAGCCACTTAATTATATTTCCCTCATTCCTGCACTCTGTTTCAACCATAATTCTGTTGGCTGCCTTCAGTGTTTGAAAGAGGCAGGAGAGGATGCACACAGGGGAGCAGAGACTTATTAAAGGCGGGAAGTCTTCCAACACATCAGATGTCTCACTGATGTTGAACAGGGGCTTTATCCTCTGGCACTGACTGACAGTGAATGAAACCACTGCTTGTCGTCTTCAGAGGCGAGCTGGTCTACAGAGTGTTGCTTCTGTTATTTCTTGACATCTCCTGTACAGGTTTCAGCCTCAGTCTGCTGCGTGTCATTAAAACACACATACTGGCTCCAAACACACATTACCTCCTGGAACAGGTTGCATGTGTTGTTTCTCCGTGTGTGTTTTTCTTTATCATTTTGATGCTGTTGTGGTGCTGGAATTCCACTTCTTCTTAACAGATCCAATAGAGGGAAAATTTTCTATTTTCTTGGGTAAAGGATTCATTAGTTAGTCTATAAAATAGATTAAAAAAATCACAGAAACCGTGAAAAATACTAATGACTGATTACGGATGGAAGATGAGTAACAGGTAGAACTGAGACAGACAGAGAGAGCAGGTCTCTATGAGTTTTGGACTCAAAAGGAGCAACAAAGACTGATTAGGATGAAAATTTGAAAGAACATAGGACAGACTGCCGAGAACTAGAAGAAGGTGGGTATGTATCACAGAGCTCAAGCAATATAAAAGATTATACAGTCAGATTTAGCCTGTAGTGATTATGTGTAAATACAGTCAGAGCCTGGTCAGATTCTACTTCACAAGTGCAAACATGACAAGAAAAGAAAGTGGGCGATGCTATTTTGAGGTTGGTGGTTCGAGCCTTTTAAAGCTGATGTGGTCATTGCCACTCTGCCTTTCATCTCCTCTGGACTGTGGGACAGCTCTATCAATAATTTAATGACACACTGCTTTTGAGAGTGTGATCGATGATCCCCCCCACACACACACACACACGCACACACACACACACACACACACACACACACTTTACTTTAACTTTGATGATGTGAAACCTCTGTTGACACCCCTCTTTTTCCCCCTCTGGTTGCAGATTTTACGGAGAGCTGATAAAAATGGTAAGTATTGCACCATCCATTTCCTTTCAGCCTCACACAAACACACTCATCTGTCTTTGCCATTATTTCAGCCTCCTCTTTCTTGTATGTGAAAAAAGATGTAAAAGATGTACTGTACTTTCTCAATGAAATTCTGATCATGACTCTCTGCTGATACTCTTTCAGTTTCCATGGAAACAGGAAACTGACCATGCCCACTGAGGTTCGGTATCAGAGCATTAGTGAAGAAAAACATCAAAACCAGTTGTACTAGTTGGACACATATGGTTCACACTTAATAGCAGGAGGGTCTGGGCAAATTCTGCTGTTGTTTCACGTCCACTGTCTTGTGCATTGTAAACATACAAAAATACATAGTTTATTTTGTTGTGAGCAAAGGACACCACGACTCTGAACCCAGGTGTCTGCCCATTCATCCTGTTTCCCTCAACATAAATCCTCTCTGGTAGAAATGCTGGGAATCTAGAAAGAAGTGAAATAACTCTGTGGATCTCTCACTTTTATGGCACGCAGGCCTTGCTTTATACAGTCAAGTCAGACTAATAGACTGCTCTGCTTTTCTTGCATTCAAAAACTGAAATAAAACTCCCTTTGAATTCCAGTAATAGCATTTTTAATCAAATCACATGTATCACTTTTTGTTCAAAAAGCACTTTCCTTCATTTTTGAGATTGTGATTGCTTTTTCTTTGCTGGAGGAAGGAGAAAAGATGCTTAATCAATCAAAGGAATAGTTTTTGGGACCTTTTGGGAAATATGCTTATTTTGCACACAATCACAGTAGTTATGCACATAAAACAGAAGAAATATAGACTTGAAGTATAAAAATATGCTTTGGGTTGAATTGACTTTATAGAGTGAGAGAAACACAAGCCGTTACATGGCCTGTGTTGGCAGCTGGATTGGTTAAAGCAGGAGTGTATCTGTTCGACCAGATGTGCATGACACAGACAATCATCTCATCTAACTCTCTGCAAGAAAGTTAATAAGCATATTTCATAAAACAACAAACCAGTCCCTTAACTTTCTGTTCTAAAAGTACTGTTGCCTGTTTTATATATACATTTATACATGTACATGTATGTATACATTATTTAAATGTACTTCATTAGCAACCCTGAAATGCAAATACAAGCATAATATGCACTTAAATGCTACAGTAAGAGATGTTATCTGAAGCTCTCACAGTAATGTGTCTAATCTCTCAAATGGACTATTTTCTTCGCTGGGAGAAAGAAACAATATGCCTCTGTGGATAACCTCTTTTCATACAATAACAGTGTTGATGCACTCTCTGCTCAAGCTACTTTTTTCCAGAAAAATTAAGTATCCTCTGATGTAGGTTTATAAACTAGAATCCTAAATCTGGACCGGTCTATCATTTCCACTGCATCCACTGTACTGCTGTGATTGCGGGCTATAAATCACGTAGCCTAGTTACCCTACAGACTGGAGCTCATGTAACCTTGCTGACACACACTATCACAGTAAAAGTGAAATATGAATATTTTCATTGTTGGTTTCACATGGTCACACCAGAAAGATTTGACTGTTTTTAGATAAGGAACTGGAATTAGGTTTTATCTGACGTGTTAACAGAAACCCTGACACTACACATCTTGTAGCATACATTTTAAACATACTGAATATAGATGATCCGAAATAGCTGCTCAGAATTCATTATTCACATGGCATGACATGCTTCATTATTCATTAAATGCCCATCCCACGCAGTGAGGGATTTGAGGTCTTGTCATGCAGCAAGATAAGAAATCATCCCATTTGTTTGTTTTTAGTGTTGTGCAAACAGCAGCATTTACATACAAGTCCGTTCCAAGATTATTTCTGAGCTCATCGACTGTGAGTCACCGTGTGCTTGTTTTACGCGCTTGTGTGTATATGCGTGTTTGCATTCGTACATCCTTCAAAAGGGGCTGGTGCTCACATCATCTGTAGTGGCATGACAGTCGTACTGAACCTCAACTCCACAGCAGGTCAGCAGGGAAAATTCAAAGATCAGGCACCTCATGTCACACAAAGAGTAAGACACTAGTGGAGCCACAATTGTGTGAAAAACATTTTGTGTGTGGATGATTGCCTTTATTCCATCTTTTGCTGATTCCGCCCCATGTTTTTTACCTCAATTTCCCAATGGAATGACAACGAATGAAGTCTCTGCTATTGACCAACTTCACATCCTTTCACCTCCATTTTCCATCACACCTACTACAGACACAAAACCGAACTGCTTATTTGATCTCGATTTGTCTGTGATTTATGTGAGGAATGTTTTTAGGAAATGGTCACCTCGCCTCTCAGGATGCCGCAGTCCTGACTGAGCTGTCCTGACACCTTGCTGACAAGTCGCATTTGTGCTTCTGCCCCCAGACGATGGGAAGCTTTCCTTTGATGAATTCAAAGCCTACTTCTCCGATGGAGTCTTGACAGCGGAGGAGCTGAAGGAGCTCTTCCACACAATTGATACCCATAACACAGAGTGAGTCAGTCAATTGCTTTATCTTATAATTATTTTTATTCCACTGAGGACAAAACTGAGATATGCGTGATGGATGAGAGGTGGATGTCAGTGAGATGGTTCATACTACATGCTGTTTGGACAAAATGAAACTGCAGTGGCTGCTTTAGCCTGGAAAGTCTCTTGGCTGTGAAGAGGCAGTGGACTGACATGTTCAGGAAGCAGGGGAATTTTTGAAAGAAGGTTTATTTGAAGATATCGTTCACAAAATCACAGCAGGTAATTCCCATCCAGACGATACATCTAGTTAATATGTGCTTCAATGTCTGGACACACTCTGCCAGCCTTGATGTTTTATAAGAAATTCTGTTGGATTTGTTTCTCATTGTATTATACCGTGTACAGAATATAATATGTAGCATCGAAAAAGAAAGTGGCTCTTGTCATATGAAATATTCAGAGGGATTGAGCCACATTCTGATGAGAATTTTCTATTTATTCATAAGCTCAGTATTGTTCAAGTGATGACAAGCAGACCAAGATGTGAAGAGAAGCACTCCGGGCAGCGTGGTTACGTGTTGTGTCTCTGCAGGACACAGGAGGCTTATGTCAAACAAATCTCTCCATTCGCCTGTCAGCCTGTCTCATATTTTTATATCTTATACATAAGGATTTAAGATAGGCTTGCACATATATTGCAGCAATGCAATACAATATTATTGTTAAACTATTTTCATTTTATTTTAGAAGCTCCCAACCATCTTCCATCCTCTGGCCTCTGCTCTCAACACTGTGTCGAACACATCATTAGACTTTCTACCCTTATGTGTCTAGTATAGTATATATATGTATAGTTCCATATATCCAGAATTACCCTAACAACCATCCTAAACACCATAGATACCACTTAGCAACACTCTAGCAATCAGTCAGAACAACTTAATAACCACAACAACCACTCAGAGACCGCCAGTGATGCACACCACTGCAAGATGTAAACCATAGATAATATACAAGGATATGAACACAGGCATGTATGTTTTGGATTTTATTTACGTTCTGTTTTTACTGTTACTTACTTGTTACTTGTTACTTGTTTTTGAGGGTGCCATATAATAATAATTATTTTTATTAGTCCTACATAGTACATAATACTTACTTGATAACCATTTTATTAATTATATAATACACAACTTTAATTTCCATGTCCCTACTCAATTATATTCTCCTGATACAAAGGCTCAAAATGGAGATCTAAATGCACACCATCACTGCTTTGCATTTGATGTGATTTGAATCCAAGGTCTCATTAAATCATTTAAATGAATGTGAATATTGATTGTGCCTCTTGTGCAGCCTTGTTCTGTAGGCAGCCCGTAAGACTCTCCCCCTCAGCAGCTGAATCCTGCTCACAGCCACATGATGGAGGCAGGGAGATCACTGTCAGGAGAGCAAACAACATGAGGTGATACAGAAGTGACTGAAAGTAAATTAATACTCTGTCATCGTGGAAAGACCAGTTATTATCCACTTATATTGCAGGTAAATAGTACTGTAGGTTATCGTCACCCTCGTGGAAGATGGAAGGTGTATTCTAGCAAAGTCAAACGGGGAGAGGGGGGTTAGTCCCTGAAGCTGTTGTCACTGTCCAACAACTTGAATGTCAGAGGAGGACTAAAAGTCTGCAGCCAAACACATTAACGTCATTGTACCGCTGGGACACATATAAATGATATCATTAATGTTGGAGGTATCCTTGTCATGTCACACTCAAGCTGAAAATCTTCGCCGTCCTTGAACCTGTTGACTCTGCTCAACAGGTCAGTTTTGGGTGAATTTCCCATTTGGTCAGACTACGTTGGGCATTTTGGTGAACTCACAATAATAAGATGAGGGTCTTGGACCATGAATGCAGTGGCCATGAAAAGCAAAGATGCCAGATTGTGCAGAATGATATTACCTGTAGCGCAGTATCACACAGGCTGGATATTTGGATGTCTGTGAAGATCACTGGTGAGACTGCCGAATCTGATGCTGGGTGGGTCTGTTGTCCTTTTTAGGGTTCACCCTTTAACAATTAGTGGCTAACTGTTGTGTCAGTCATTACCAAGACCTTTTTCAAGTTTCACTATCTTAATTCTATTTTAACAGTCCAGAGCACGGTCTGAAGCGCATGCCACAAGTTGCTGGTCAATCATGCAGTCGGTTTCCGCTGCCTCAGGATAGCAATGTGCCGACGACGCGCCTGACCACACCTCATTTGAAGACCAACACGCCAATGGGTGCTCAGATGGGCACAAGGGTGTTTTTCTATTTAAACAACGTGAACGCTGGACGGTCGGAAACTAGCAAAGACACTTCTGTTTCGCTTTGCGCCCGATGAAAGATAGGGCCCAGAGAGTCTTGGGTCTTACATACATAGGCTGCTTTTACTTGACTAAAGGATCTGAATACTTCCTCCACCACGGCTTTTATCCATTATAAAATCTGTTATCCTCATTATTAGTAATAATTAAATAATTATATTGCGGATGAAGGATTTGTCGTTGCAGTTACACGCAAGGACTCAAATGTGCAGAATGAATGGAAAGATGCACTCGTTCATCATGTTTCTAATAGCCTTTACAGTACAGTTGTATTCAGTGCATCAACTTGTGTGTGGTCCATTAGTAAATAATGTACCTTGAAATGTCAAAACCGCCAAGTTTCCTGCAAAACAAGTGAGAGCTTTTTTAGTCTGTTGCTCACTTTAGTGTCTAACCTCTGCTTTACCTCGTCTGTTCTTGTCTGTCTTCTGTGGCTCTAAGTGTTTTCTCCTGTTTGGACCAATTGATTGCTGCAGCACTTTCCCCCTTGTGAATGACAGTGTGAAATACAGTCAAAACCGGTGTCATTTCCCCGGCCTCATTCACTGTTACACGGGCGTCTCCTTTGTGTCTCTTGAAGCTATCTGTGCAGGATACAATGAATAATTGTCCATTTTGAAATGTTCCCTTCACCATTTTGTCCTCACCCTTTTCCTTTTTCTGTTTCTCTCTCTTTTTCAGACACACATACACACTCAGACCTCACTGAAACACACTCATGCTTTGACATTCGTCACAAACAGCCAAAATTCCCCAAGGGTTTCTGTTGAAGAACTTTCTGCCGGGCCTCTGGCGCACACCTCTGGGGTCAAAGATGAAACTAAATTATTCAGTTATTCGTCACGTATTTAACTCGCTCCCATTTGTCATCACACGCTGATTCATGAAATCAAAGTCTGTCCAGGAAAAGTTTTGCAGAGATGAAAGATTATTCCGTCACCTCCTTTAACCTCGGTAACATCTGTTTTGGAGAAATTCTTTTTTATCTTAATATCTCTCTCACTTTTTGTCTTTCAGTAATGTGGACACTGATGAACTCTGTGGTAAGTTGAATCTTAATCCAAATAAATGCAACTTTTAATTTATGCTTTGGGTTTTAAGTAATAAGAAGCTGGGACGTTCTTCTTGCTTTACCTCACAGTCGGGAGCACCACAGACTCAAACGCAGTCTGACATTTTCCCAGCATAAGGAAAGAGCCATGTTAGACGTAGTCACATGCTCTATGACCATGTGTGTGACTGAGGTGTCACACCAGTGCTGCTTCAACAAAACACCTAAAGCCCTGTCCACGTGTTTAACTTACAAAATGTTTCCTTTCTTTTTTCTTTTTGTCTTCCTGCTGTGAAGAGTATTTCTCCCAGCACCTCTGTGAATATGAGAATGTTCTCGCTGCCTTAGAAGATTTGAACATGTCCATACTGAAGGCGATGGACAAAACAAAGAAGGTAAGATCTGAATGAGCAGAGAATCTGATGAGCTAGGATCATTATTAACACGTGCATGTCCTTGGTGGACACTGGAGAGCCTGTCACCACAGTAAAGACAGAGTTAACAGAGCGTGTATGATGTGTGTGTTTCCCATTTGACTGAGTTATGACTTTGTAAACAAGGGGTGTGATGTTTGTGTCACTTGGTTGACAGAAAAAAAAAACCCTACTAAAAAAAATCTACTAAAATTAAGATGCCTTGCGTTTCTTTTCAGGGTGCTCACATCACATTCACATCTCATGCCGTGCACATAATGATAATAATAAGAGATGTTTGATTTACTCACAGTTTGGCCTGAGCTTCATGCTGCAAATCTCTCCCAGCATGCTCCTGTGCTGCCCAGCTTGCTTCCTCAGATCTCCCATTAGTCAGATTTCCATCACAGAGCCATAAAGGACAAACCAGGACTCATTCAGGGCTACTAATGAACCCCCAGAACAAAACATGTTATGATTCTTTTTGGGCCTGTTGCCAACATAGACAAGGAATTAAATGGGTTGTGGGTGCATTACTAAACAAATACTCCTTTTGATCATTCTTTATAGCCTCTTGATCTTACTGTGGCGCATTGGCTAAAGCCGAGTACCTTTTACATTATCAGAGAGGAGAAGAAGACGGATGAGGGTGGTAAGGGAGGGCGAGGCAAACAGGCAGAGATGGAGGTAAATGTTCAGAGACGACAGAAGGGAGAGCTTATTTTTCTTTCTGCCACCCTCTCTGCAGTGTCTCATCTGACACATGTGACACACGCTGTGAAGCTCAAATCGCCCCTCAGATCTGCGCCGAAACAGACATGTCACATTGAAAACAGAGTGTGGGAGTCTAGCCACTCATTTGTCAGTGGTAGTTTTTTATTGGCACAAAAAAACAGGTTACATGTGTCGACATCCAACTTTAGCACCTAAAAATTGTGATGACAAATGTAAGTGGTAACGGCAGATAAAGTTTTTGGTTTAGTAAATGTTCGGACACTTAATATGTATGTATAAAATCACTTTATACCATTGAAATGGGGTTTTCACTCCGAGCGAAAAGGCCTTCTTCTTGAAATAGATTTCTAACAAGGTTGGACCTGCAGGAGCAAAAAGGAAATGAACCCTACAGATACTTTTGCAATCCCCTCCGCAATCTCTCATAGACCTCAACATGCGCCGCGCTCCGATGAGGTGCGAAAATCAAATTGCACCTCAAATCATTTTCTGTTCTCCAAGAGAATAGTTGAGAGCAGGAAGTGAGACAGCAGGAAAGAAAGAGGAGAAACAGCGAATGCAGTGTGGACGTGTAGTTTAAGGTCTTGCTGTGGACTTTTTAAAGCCGAAAAGTCAGCTTTCACAAAGTACACAGGAAAAACAGGACAAATGCATTTTTTTCCATCAACACTCACAGACACGCAGTGTGAAATGGAAATCTGAGCTCAGATGAAAACAAATTATTCTGCACAAATTGAGCAGAACTGAGGAGTTATGGACCAAAGGAATAACTTTCAACCCAAATTACTACACTGGACTGTGGAAGAGAGACAGGACACTGCTGATGACGCCCATGAGCCTTACTCCTCGAAGCCTAAACCACAGTTTCCTCCGGTATGAATCGTGTGTGAAGCCACAAAATGAATCACAGCACAAGAAAAGAGAGAAGACATGTATGATACGCAGCATTTCTCTGTTATCGAGCATTGGCTGAGCAAGAAGGAGAACAGATGCTGCATTAGTCAGCTCAGTCGTCTCTGTTGAACTCTATATGTATTTGAGTGGGTGGTCTCTGGCTGTGGATGTGGGTGAGGGGGCTGGTTGCATGTGTGTGAGGTGTTTCTTTTTTTTCTTGCATTGGATGATTGTGTGTGTGTGGTGTGTGTGTGTGTGTGTGTGTGTGTGTGTGTGTGTGGTGTGTGTGCATGAGCTAATTTGTGTGCTGCGTGTGGTTTTGTGTGCACGCGTCAAACATCCATGCACATGTGCGGGGGAGCTGGAACTAGATTGTGCCTCTGAATCAGAGCCAGAGATGTATGCGTATCTGCTGGGCTACACTTGAAGTTTTTGCAAAGATATTGATGCCAAAGCTATTTACAGGTTTACCATACGCAACCTCCCTCTCCGGCTTTTATTACAAATCTTTCCTAGGAGGTCTAAGGGATTTCTCACCTGTAGCTAGGATATTGAGTTGAATACTCACACTTCACAACATTTTTTTCATAATGCCAAAGATTTTAATGCAGGAAAAAAAAAAGAAATACTTAATTACAGTCAACAAGTTCAGACTTAACATGGTGTGGTTACTAAGTGGAGATTTACACATCATTAAACAGGCTGCGCTTTCACATTGTCATTCGATATATTGTTACTGTATGGTGAATTTGCCAAATCAGTAGTTTGAAATAAGCCTGTAATTTCTAAGAACTTAGGAAGAATTTTTCACAAACAATTAGTAATACATTTATAAATAGCTGGAGCAACCCAGGTCCCAGTTCTGCCAAATCTCTCAAAGATGGTCTGTTAGAAAGCATTTCTCGTGTCAACCAGGTTATTTTTGACATTGTTAGATGACGATTTGTAATCAGGATTTTTTTTTTTTTTATTTTTAAATGAAGTGAAATCATTTGACAAAGGCAGGGTGAGGTATGATTTTGCAGCAGTGTGGGGAGTATGTCGTTACAATCCGGACTAAAAGGCTTAAATAGCGTGATTCGGGCAGCATTGTGGGGTCAGAGGCTATATGTCAAAAAAATGTGGAAAACTACACGTCACCGTCTCCGACAAAGCTCTCATTTGACCTTTTGTACAACTGAAAATGAAAGATGAAGGGAAAGGCAAAAAGGAAAAGAATCAGGCAGCTGTTTTGGTGAGGTGGACACACACACACACACACACACACACACACACACACACACACACACACACACACACACACACACACACACACACACACACAAAAGTACAGATCACGGGGGGGTAATCTATGCTCAGATGGTAGACAGGAGGCTGACCTTTACCAGTTTTGTCGTGACTCACTCTCACTCAGTGAATGTGCATGCATGTGCGAGTGTGTGTGCGAGTGTGTGTGTTTGGTAATAGTCACAATGTCAATCAAACGAACCCTGTGACCGACAACGATTCTGGGGGTTTTAAAACACGACACTGCTAAAACCGTGAGATTTTGTGTGTTTTGTTCTTATGGAAAACAGAGTTTAGGTTGTTATCTCTCACATTTTAGGACAAGCTGTTTAATCTTTGATCAGGTATGTTGGTGAGAGGACCGGTGGGAAAAGCCTGAGACTAATGACCTGCTCTGTATTCTGGAGAAGCTGCTGAGAGTTCAGCTCTCCCACTTGAAGAGTACGGCTCAACATACTATAATTAGGGTGTGTGTGTGTGTATGTGCACTTTAACAGGCTGAAAAACACATACAGCTTTTAAAATCAAACCATCTTCATTGTACTCTTATGAAAGCAGTAATTACCCTACAGACAAAAACACTGCAATATATTTAATTTCTCTCCTTCTTTCTTTATCTGTCTCACTCACACACACACACACACACACACACACACTCCCTTTCATGCATTAGTCATTCTCTAATCTAACTTGTATTGACGTTTCCCTTCAATCCTCTCATTGTTAGTCGAGTGTAGAAACAGTTGTGGTGCTGAAAACTGTGGGAGCAGGTGCATTGTGCAAACAGCAAACTGTTGTGCCAATCATCATTCACTCTCCTTTGATTAGATCCAAAACAACATCAGCCCTCCTGCTCTGGTCCAAGCAAATGACGCCTCTACAGAATGTCATTCAGTCTGATTTTTTTTTTCTCCATTAGCTTTCTGAACAAAAACATAAATGTATCTTTCACTAACAAAATGACAAATATTGCTTGGTGTGGAGGAAGTTATTTCTTAGATGCAATTTTGACGATGCAGGTGCAGATGATTGTTTCACATATTTGATGTTATTTTTCAAAAGACTTTTCAACATAATAGAAAATGTAAACACCTCCATCCACCACAAAAAATGCAGACACCTGCTGCTCCAGTCAGAAACAAGATGCATGTATCTTTTTTGTAAAAGTAACAGAAGAATTCTTTGCCTTCTCTCTGGTCTATGTCACATTTTAGCATCTTTTAGCTCATTGTTTTGGTTGTTTGGTTTGTCAGGTGCCCAGAAATGTGACGCCAAATGCATGATATGTTGCTCTGTGTCTGCTGGATGTGTAAATGAAGACAACTGTTTTCTATCTTGTTCTCCAGAACTTTATAAAGTGATCATTTTTCAGTGTTTACAGCTTGTTCTGCTCGCCTGTAAGTGGCCAAAAATTACTGTTTTGATACCCCAAGTTCCAAACTCAGATTTTACATCATGATATATTTTGTCCGTCCTCAAATAAAAGCTCTAAAGTTAGGCTTATTCAGTGCAATTTAAATGCTATAACAGAATGAGAACAAGATGCATATTGTGAGGAAGTTAGACCAGTTCCCCAGGCATGCATCTCCAATCCATTAAGAACTTGAATGAATGAATGAATGAATGAATGAATGAATGAGTTGTCAAAAGAAAAATGGATGAATTGCCCAGAAATCACATGTTTGTTGTTGTTTTGTCCTGAAGTCATTTGACAGATTGCTGATATCAGACCAGCATGATTGATCAGACACAATTTATGGATTTTAACAAATAAGTGATGTAGAATGTGAACATCTTCTCCCTCCTGTTCTTCCTTATGCAATCTTTTCTAAATTAATGATCTTGTAGGCATCTTTTAATTAGGCACGTCTGGGCATTGAGTGACTCTTGGCTGGCATGTGAAACTTGTCGAAACTCCCCTTGTTCTACTCCATCGTTCTTAATTCCCACTCCTCATCTTGATTGACAGGATTATCAGGAGTCCACCCACCTGGAGCAGTTTGTGACCCGCTTCCTGCTGAAGGAAACAACCAATCAGCTTCATTCACTTCAAAGCTCGCTCGAGTGCGCCATGGAAACCACAGCCGAGCAGACTCGCCAGGAGAAGTAAGAGCAAAGATCTCTCAGGTCCCTCTCTCTCTCTCTCTCTCTCTCTCTGTCTCTCACACACACACACACACAGACACACACACACACACACACACAATTAGTCTTTAAAACACAGACAAAATGTATTGTACAATGGCACCCATAATTACAGTTCTCACAGCTAGTCTAATAATTTGGTCCAAATCACACACTCTAATTTACATCTCATATAAATGATGCTTTTATCCAAGGTACCACGCAAAAAAACAGTTTCTTACCCTGTATTTGTTAAAACCACCTGCTCTTCCCTGTGATCCAGCAGACATCTATAATCCTTTATTTATTTTATCACTGTGCAGATCCTCTTCCTATGGGGCAAATGGAAGAAAGCAAATTAAAAAGGGATTGCTGTTAAGACTTGAGAGAAATGAAATATGGAGAGTAGCATAACACACCTGAATACAATGAAGATGGTTATATGTCAAAACAGAATCAAAACACTGGAAAACAAAACAAACCAGGTGGCGGTAAATACATGCTGTTGATGAGTTATTTCAGTCTGTTAATCAGATGATGCCTTCTCCAACTTTGTCTTAATTTAACTAAGATATACTAAGATTAATGAATAAAGTGTTTGCATCACAGCTCGACAATTAGAATATGACCTTAATGTGGTCATGATGAAATTATTTGCATGTTTATATATGAACTGACTGATAATGAACACTGACCCGCTGGGTTTCTGTGTGTGAGCAGCACTGATGATTAAACCTGAGGCACAGTGTGTGTGTGTGGGTGAGTGTGTGTGTGTGTGTGTGTGTGTGTGTGTGTGTGTGTGTGTGTGGGTGTGTGTGTGTGTGTGTGTGTGTGTGTGTGTGTGTGTGTGTGTGGGTATGGGTGCATGATGCAGTATTCGATCAGTCTAGTACTGCATTCAGAATTCAGGCACGCCCCTGGTGTGCTCGGTTCATTAGTAATGATGACTCACCAGTTTATAAGTGCACAGGATTTCATATGCAGCTTGCGTGTGTGCGTGTTCATGTTCACAGTGTATTTAAAGAATAGGTGATGACGCACAATCTTTTTGCATCCCATCACCTGTCTGACTTCACTCTTGAGCTGCAGCTTCAACAGCTAACCAGTGATTTTTCAGACTTCTGACAACCCCAGAGGAACAAACTTTGCTCATGATCCTTTATCACCGTGTTGATCTGGTAAAAATAGTAAATGACAGACAGCAAATGCCGCTCTATTCGCTTTCTGGCATCTGTAATTGAAAATATACTGTTAATGGGTGTCTAACTTCAAAAAGTTCTTGTCCAATGAACAGTGTCTGAGATAGAGGTGTACAAACGAATCATTATCTAGGAATCTTCAAAGTGAAGTGACTATACCGATTTACCATTGACCAAGAGCACCACTGTTAGCTCAGCTGTGATTCACACTACATTACTTTCTCATTAAAAGAATCTTAAAACACTGTGAAAGCCACAGAGTCATATTTGATTACTCAGTCATAGATAATATAGATAATTAAGCTATTAACCTTATGTACAGTTCTTGTATGAGCTGGTTTTGTACTGAACTGGATGTAGAGTGGACTAACAACAGACTGAATGTACTGCTGAACTGAAGACTAAAGTCGGGCACAAACTGAACAACTGTAAAACATGACTTTCATCCATAGTTGCATTTCTAGGTCACTGAAACACAAAAAAACATTGTTTTAATTCGGGTGCAGAGCTGAACTGGAGAGAAATTTTTTTTTTTATAAATTTAACCAACTTAGTATGAGGCGTACTCTCCAGCACTGTTCGACCATCCAATGAGCAGTGAGTTTTGTTTGAGGCATACTGAGCTGTTAACTTTCGGAAACAGACAATCTGACGAGCACATCCACTCAGTGATCCTCACAGTGATTAGCCAGGTGTGCAGAGGTGGGAACGTGGGCAAGAATTTAACTTAGCTCTCTTTTTTCATTCCCTCTTTACTTCCATCAGTTTTCGTGTGTACAATCGACCAACATAATGCATTTGCAAAACTGTGCGCCTCTATCCCCTTTTTTAAAGATCATTGTACCTCGCCTTTCTGTATGACAGCCCCAACTGGATGGAGCGTGGATAGTAAACACTTTTACCTCAGACGTGTTCAGACAATATGAGCTGGTTCATTTCAAGCACAGCCCGGCCTTTAGTATCCCTGACTCTGCCTTTGCTATGTTCGTCTGCTTTATGTCCACAACTGACAAAATCATGACATACTATTTCAATATTTCTCACAAACTCTAGCAATAATAGTTGTTTTTGTTTGACATGTTTTTGCATGAGTTCAATTTAAAAGGATCCCTGTAGGATTCTTTGTGCTCTCTATCGTGTCCTTTTCTCACCATCACCGTGTTTACACTTATTCTCAGAGGCAGAAAATGATGGGCTTGGATAATCAATATTTGAGTCAAAGAGACCTTCACAAACTCTCCCTTTCTTCCCTTCCTCTTTCCACCTCCTCTAAATGTCTCTTTCTCTCTATTTCCCTCTCATGTTATTTCAAAGTGTTACTGCCCCTCGCTCCCAGAGCAGCTTCCTCTCCTCCGGCATCCAGCTCTGAATTGCCACACTTGCAAAAGTCCCTTGTGCACCTGAATGCAATCACTGTGTTCTTCCAAACATCTAGAGGATCTGGCTGTTTCTCTGGTGGCTTTAAATAGGTTTCTGTGGTCAGATATATATGTGTGTGAGGAGGCTGCCTGTGGACAAATGGGAACTCATATTCATGGAGGCTGGGGAAATGGGAATTTTTTCTTGGGCTAGTGTCACTGCATTTAACAAATGCCATTCTACGCTTTACATACAAAGTATATAGACATTTGACTGTAGCTAGTGGATTATTTAGACTTAATTTCTCCCAGATGTGGAAATGGGGATTTAAATATCTCTTATGGAGTCATATGGTTCAACCAAACTCTTCTTAAAAAAGGAGATCATTTTGAATGAGCTGGTAGGGCTTTCAGTATTTTAGAGGAAGCATGGTCACAGTTCTTCTTAACATTTAGATTGCAGTCACCTCTATATCTGATTACCTATATCTGATGTACCATATGGTTAAAGTTAAACAGCCAAGTGCTGGATATAAAATAGTAGTTTGAAGGAGTAGTTTTGGGGAATTTTGCTTCCCTGCTGAGAGTTAGATGGTGGTGGTAGGATTTAGAGGTGCTGGTCGGTGAATGTTGTTTTACCTCAGGACATAGTGAATTTGCTTTTATCTAAAAAGTGTAAACATGAACTATTAAACACCATTTATATTACACATGTAAAGGGTAATGAACTGGAATTGTGCAAAAGATAGCTGTGTAAAGTCTGAAAAATCTAGAAAGAGTTTGCTCCACGAAAAATAATAATCACAACACTCACGCACATATAAGTGTGTGTGAATTCACCTGCACAGACACACGCATCCCCGCAGTCACCCTGAGGTCTTATCAAAATGTGGGGCCGAACAACTTGACAGCAGTAAGACAAATCTTAGGTGATGTCTCCCTGTGGCTGCATGTACCTTGTCACTGGCATTAGCATCACCCTCAGACCAACACGACAAAGCCAAGACAAATTTAGGCTCACAAAATTTGTTCTCAGCTAAGACATACATTCATGAGACTGTGGGCTTCAGTCACTTGGCTGTCATCTTAAATTGTATAAGGGAGAAAAATGTGAGTGAGAAATATTGTCAAGTCCTGAAACATTTCAGTTGTATGTCTCAATCACACAAATGCAAAAATCACAAGTGATCCCTCTGTCTTTTTTTTTTTTGCACAAATGAGTACACACAGATGGCACTTTAATTACAAAGTCACATTTTCTGTTTATCATTGAGAGTCAGCAGATAGTTGAGACCAAATTGTATTGAATATTATTTTTCATTCTGGGGCCCATCTGTTATATGTTGTGTGCAGTGCACCAGATAAACTGCAGAACAAAAGGTCATTTAATGTGAGTTTGACAGAGTGCAGCGTGTGTTCACAGTCACAACCATTTTAGAAAATGTGCTAAAATATTGTGATGTCAGAATAATTATTGTCCTGTTCTGACTCCAGACAGGGCCCACTGAAGCCAGAGGTGCTGTCCATCCAGTGGTCCGGTCGCCGCTCCAATCGGAGGCTTCAGAGGAACAGCAGCCTGTCTCCCAACAACCCACTCCTCAGTCTCGTCAATTCAGGTGAGTTTATAAGTTTATTCTGCTGTCTAATGCTGAGTTTGAATAATAAAACATCACTGGGCTCTGTTGCCTTATATTCTGTTTAGTTTCGTTCCAGTGTTCTACAGAGCTTCAGTATTGGGTTACATCGCCTTGCCGCCAGCAGCAAAAAAGCTGCTTGACCAGAGTCAGCGTGTCTCCACAGGCCAGAGAGCAGAGCACAGGAGGGGGTGGGGGTCACGTAGGTGTGAGAGAGAGTAAAGTGCGAGACAGAGAGAGGGAGCTTAAAGAGGTTGGGGAGGGGATCAGCATGTTCAGAGAGTAAACTATGTTTGTTGGTGATTTTCTCAAGTGTGCATTATTTTGTTTAAAAGTGCAATTATTAGCCTGAGGATGCACCCTGCCTCAGCAGCCCATATTAGAGGCTCTTCTTCTGAGCAAGCAAAAGGAAATTAAAAAAGAAAAAATAAATATTTGAGGAAAGCAGCTTGATACCTTTGCACCTTTAGTGGAATAAAAGAATATTGATCAAGCCAGTAGCCTTGTTGGATGCTTTCTTTGTTGCAGTGCCATTTGGTGTTGTAAAGTTGAATCACTTCAGACACGTTTCATTATAACTTCAACATAATCATATCCATTGGTTAGGGGCATTGATTTTTTTGTACACTAACTGCAAAACAATATCCTAAGAACATAAAGATGTAGGCCATACTGTATAGAATTAGTTTGAATTTGGACATGCATTATTATATACTGTACATGCCCAGATGTCCATTAGAAAAACTTCTACTGCTACTGTCATGAAAAGGTGGAGTAAACAGCTGAATATCTATAGTTGGTTATTCGGCTCTGCTTGACTGTAAAAGTCCCCGCACGTCACTGACTTGCACACAGTCAGGTCTCCATTACGCCTGCATTATGGCACCAGCTTCGGTTGCTAGGAGAAACAACTGCAGAGCCTCTATAAACTTCGATTGCAAGCCTCAAAGCTTTTCTATTGATTGGCATGGTTGTGCATTGCATAAGATGAAAGGAAAAGTTGAAATGGCTTCTGGGACACCGCCATCAGTGGAGGAAAATGTGTTTAAAATACAGTCGATGTATGCAGCACCTTTCATCCCTTCACGTTCGTTGTTTACTCCGTCTTTCTGAAATCAGTCCTTCTCTCTGTGTCTCCTCCAGGTGTTTATGATGAAGACAGCCAGTGGACGGTCCAGGTCAACAGACTGCAGAAGCTTATAGACCGCCTAGAACAAAAGGTGACGTCCCTTCTTTCTTTGCTTCTTTTCTCTCCAGCTTCCCCATTTCTTATCTCCATCTGTCTCCTCTCACCAACCCGGCCATCTGGTCTTTACATCCCTCTCTCAAATTAACCACAAATAATGGCAAGTGGATTCACAACAATTATCAACTAATTAACTCAACCCAACAACCGCCTCCCACATACCAACACGTACACATATGTGCAGTATACGGGAAATATCGGCTGCACAAAAGCTGCCGTATCTCCATGTGAATGTAACGTTAAATCTGTTGTCAAGATGTTGTAGAGCTCCAAATATGGAGCAGCTTCTTTATTTTATTTTATTTTATTTGTCCTGAAGAGGGAAGTTGGTTGTGCAGCTGCGAAGTAGAAGAAGAGTGTGAACATAGAGTACATAAGCTAACACAAATTTGACACAACCGACAAGATGTAAAATTTGGACCCAGTTTGGATATACTGTATGTGATAGTGTCACGGAGAAACAAAATATTGTGATGTTATAAAAAGGTAGTGCCATAGAGGGGAGATACATCCCCTTATGGTGGCTGCAGCAAAGACTACAACCCATCATGGCTTCCAACAAAAGACTACAAAACCCACAGTCAGCAGGTCGGTTAGGACAATGGTTGCTGATTGCTGTGGTGAAGAGAAATGGTGTATGGGAGGCAGATAAAAGCTTTTCTTATAGCAAGGAACTGATTTGGATACCTGTGTTTTGGTTTTGCTGATCTTCTGCCTCAAGAGAATTAAGTTAGCCTGTTTTGAGAAGACTGAATTAATTGAATTTAATCTGAAACGCAGCGCCCCCACTGTCCTCACTTCCTGCATCCACGCCTCAAACCGTCAAAAGAAAATCTCAAGACATCACAACATGTTTTTATATGTGTTGGTTTTGGCTAATGGGGAAGTGAAGCCAAAGATAAAACCTTTTTTCATTTTTATATTCATTAGATTTCTATTAAGCTCAGTTCTCATTTTTAGGGTCCCAAAAAGCAGCACACAGGCAACAAGACAAGCCTCAGTTGAGAAGTAATTTTTTATTTTCACTCGTGTTTATAACTTTTTTTCTGCTGCCCCCAAGTGGTAAAAAAAAAAAATCAGTTATTATATGTTTAGATCTTAGCATCATATCATCTTATATTTCCTCTTGTTCTGCAGGAGATTCGCCTGGAGCCTGTTGAGGAGGAGGTCTTGGAGAGCAAATCGGTAAGTTCATCTAGTTTCATCCACTTTTCCACTGTTTTTGTCGTGGGGACACTGTGTGTGACTCTGCTATCAAGTAGTGGAGTATAGTGCTGAGAGCAAGGGCAAACCAGAGTCCTTCGGGCTTACTCACAAAGTCTCTGGCCACACTGATAATAGGCACTCAGCGGTTGTCATAGAAACAGCGGGGCTGAAACTTGTCAGGAGCATTTTTCCCCCCTCTTCCTTTGCTCTGTCTTTATCTTTAATCTTTCTGTTTAAGGTCCAGTATTCAGTTTTCAAGAGGAGGCTTGTAGTCACTAAGGGAGCGGACACAGAGGTGTGGGGGCGAGTGAAAAAGGAGGAGAGAGAGTAGTCGCTCTGAAATAGCTTAACAAATCTATTGCCAATTACAGAATTTTGCATTATAGTATATTGATGGTATAAATACTAGGAATATGTTAGGAAATATATATATTTGTTTTCCCCACATGTGTAAACCTACTGACAATTTAAATGTCCTTCAGGCTTGTGTTTGTGTGTAGTGTGTTTTTAACTATGCTTACACAGTGCGCAGGTGTGTGTGTGTGTTTAACTTCGGTGTCCACATGCTAAAACAAAGGAAGCGTGTTATTGTCGCCCAAGCTTCATATCACTCATTTCATGGCTGAGAAACTGTCTCTTGCTGTCGAGTGAGTCAGTGACATCTACATCAGACAAACACAAGCACTCACGGGAGGATTCCTCTTCAGCTTGAGTGTCTGACACAATTATCTTATTTGTTGAAATACTGACCGACAAATTAAAGGTTACTATAAATAAAAATGTAGAAAGAAAAGTGTATGTAAAGTTCTCGTTTTACATGTGTGGAATGTAAGAAAATATTGAAAAATGTCTATTACAGTTTCCCGGAGCCTAAAGTGAAGACTGTATTTCAGACTGTATTTTTATAGTTTCATTTTCAAACACAGAAACAGAGAAAAGCAGCAAAGCCTCACACTGCAACCAGAGAATAATTTGAATTTTAGTTTTTTTAAGTGATCGATTATCAAAATAGTTGCAGATTTTCTTGATAAATTCTTGCAGCTCGTGTGAAATCATTAATTTCACGTGACATTTTTCATAAGGAATGGTTAGTATCACAGCACAGTAGTCACCATGGCTGAAGCCATCCATATGAATGTTACATGTCACTGTCAGGTCATCATCACTAATTTCATGCAGACATGTCAGTGTGTGTGAATGAATCAATATGTAATTACTTTAACACTGTGTGTCAACGGGAATAAATGTGTTGCTGAGAGAAAACCAGTAATGACCCACAGCACAAGACTGATGATGGTGTGACTGCGTGTGTGTGTGTGTGTGTGTGTGTGTGTGTGTGTGGGTGAGAGAGAGAGAGTGTGTGTGTTTCTCCCAAATTAGTCACTGAGAGAGAGTCCTGAGGCATTTTATCAGTCACACACACATCATTAACATACACACTTTGTAACTTAGGCCAACGGGCAGACCATTCACTTCCTGTTCCCATCAGCCTCTCCTCATCATCAGCCACAGGAAATGATTAGCCGGCTTCCTATTGTCATGATTACAGGTTTTCCTGTATCTTGTTCCCTGCTGTTCACACCTTTGTATAACGAGCTGCAGATGAGCAGCTGATGGTGTTGCCCTACAACGGTAAACATTGCAGCCCTTTCGGCTAACATTAGCTAGCGTACTACTGTTGATGGATATTAAAACTGACAGCTAAAATCTCACCCCCAGTTCTCGCTGAGGAACAGACAACCAGTGTTGACCGCGTTTCCTCAAACATTTTCTCATTCCGACTTGGTTACATTCCTGCTTTTGTTTTTCGTCACTGCAAAGTAACAATACCATTACAGTAAGTTGTTACACCACAGGCTCTATTTTTGTTTACATCTACGTGAGCTCATGTGAGGTGGTGCACTGCTCCCTGATTGATCCCTCTGGCAGGTTAATCGTAATAATATCCTGTTGTATGTGATGCACCATTATTTTCAATTCTCTTAGTCTGTGCATGTTTGAGATTGGAGAGAAGAGAATCTGTTAAATTTCTCCTTATGTGTGTGATGCAACCCGGTTTCAAAATGAGTTAAAGATTTTAAAGCTCCTGTGATCTGAGCCAGGCTTAAGTATCCATAAAGATTTATACTTCATCTTCTTGGTCATTTTCTGATCGCACTGGGGTACATAGATTGGTAAATTTGTAAAGAAATTGCTGCCAGGACGCAGGATTATAGATATTATAAAAATTAGAATAAAAGATTTGTGTCTCCAGCTTTCTGGTAACACACTGCGCCAATGTGAGACCCTGCCCGAAATTTCTGAACGCCCCTCAGCTCTGTCAGAAGCAAATTGTTACCCTGTGTGTGTGTGTGTGTGTGTGTGTGTGTGTGTGTGTGTGGTGTGTGTGTGTGTGTGTGTGTGTGTGTCTCTTCACAGCACATCCTGATAGTCCAGAGGCAGCTCTCGGTCTGCTGGAGGAGGAGCTGGAGGAGTTTCGTTTGGCTCTCAGACAGTACATGGAGTGTGCCTGCGCCCAGACTGGATGTCTACAGTCAGTTTATATTCTCTTTGTTCACTTTGTACAAGGAATTTCTGCTCTTTCTGTTTTTTTTTTGTTGTTATTTTTTATATTTTGGCAAAGGGCTTTATAAAATGGGTGCAAAAACAAAAATGAATTCAACAGAAAAAACAAAACCCATAGAGAAAGAAATCTAACATCATATTCAGAGCTGTAAATTAGCAGGTTGATAAGATCTGATTTAAAACCTATTCTCATGTAGCTGCAAGGTGCGTCATCATGATAGCAAAGTATTTCAAATGTTTTATATAAAAAGATTGTACTAAACGTTTACTTTTCTTTTCATACTGTAATAGAAGATTGCTTACATTTTCTGATAACTATATACCATAACATGATGACATTACAAATTTTATCCCAACATATACAAAACCCAATGTTGGCTTGACGTCAACCTCCAACGTTGGACAGACATTTAAAACAACTGAAAACATGACCTCCTTAACGGAGGTAACAAATGCAGTATTTACTCCTGTGCGATTAGCATTTGTTAAAAAGTAAAGTACCCAGAAGTCTTCAGGGAAAAACAGCTTGACAAATGAAAAGAATATATTTGTGATGTCTTTAAGGATTTACATCTTCAGTAGCAGTCGACAGGCTTGGGGCTGAGTGCCAAAAGATGTGCTGGAGAAGTCAACAAGCATTAAGAAATGGACATTACTGTTTTATTTTTTTGTTTTGTTTTTTATGAGATGTGTTGACAATGAGAAAAATATAGAATTTCCAGCCAGAGCCTTTTAAAGTGGAGGCAGAAGATAAAGTACCCATGTTTTTCACACAGAGTCGTTGTGCACGTTTAATGAAATTCAAACAGTAACACCTGCGTCCGTGTATGTTAGAATCATTACAGTCTTTGCACTCTGTACTGTATCTAAAGGATAATGGCATTCCTGCTTGTAACTCAAAATCTAGATCTATTTGAATCATTTCCTCATATGACTCATATGAGCAGTTCTGAGCGGTGGCCCTCTTCTTAATGAATTATATCAAGAATCGAGTTTGCAGGGTCCCTAACTGGTCCATTTAGATCATAATCTAATTGAAAAGACTTCATGAGATAAAACAAAATTGAAGGCTTAAAAATCAAAACTGGGCCACAATTGACTCTCCTGTCAAAACCTAAGACATGCTCTGGTTTTAGTATTACATCCGACCGCAACTTGTTGTGTCAGTAAATGAAAATTGTGTTTTCTTCTTCTGTCACCCTAATCGCTCTGTGGTTAACTTCAGTTTTAGCAGAACAAGCTGAATCCCTCCCAAACACAGTTTAACCGCCTAAAGGACAGCGTGACATTTACAGGCTTTGTCATGACCATTTCTCTAACCAGTCACGTTAGCTCATTTTTCAAGTTAAAATGAGACTAAAATCTGTGACGCAACACTTCATCACAATCATAATTCAAGCCACAGAAAATATTGTGCGACATATTCACATTGCCTGCACTCAGTCACAGTGTGGAAAACAATTCAGACAGGGAGGCTGTGTTGGGGGACATGATGTAGCACACTAATTAGTGACTGCATGAGTTGCGCTCTCTCTTGTTTTGCATTCGGCAGCATCGCAGTTCAGCGGCTGGCAAATGAATCACGCTTCATTCTCTATGAATTCTGGGAGCACAACAACGTGTGGAAGAAGTAAGTATTCATTCACACCATATGCATCATGAACAATGCATAATGGCCTGCTCACATAAATTTCAAATGGTTTTCTGTGAACTCGCTGAGAGAGGGTCTGGTTCACATTGTGTATAGTGACACTGAATCTGAAGCTTTAATGAAATTAATAAGAACTAAAATTACTGCTTCGTGGTTGTATGCCTCCGACACTCAAACTAGTCTCAGGTTACATCCCTATTTGTCCAGAATCATATAAACTATTAACCATTTGTTAAAAGTTTGTCATAATTTCTATGTGAAGTCTTCAGTTATGGCCAAGATCGTGCTTTGTGAGGTCACCGTGACCTCGACCTTTGACATTTGACTGCCAAAATCTAATCAGTTCATCCTTGAGTCCAAGTGGACATTTGTGCCAGATTTGAAAGGATTGCCTTGAGGAGTTCCCGAGAGATTGCGTTCAAAAGGCCATAATCCTGTTTTGTGGGGTCTCCATGACCTTGACCTCTGACCTTTGACAACCAAAACCTAATCAGTTTTTGTCCTTGAGTCCAATTGAATGTTTGTGTCAAATTTGAAGAAAAATTCCCTCAAGGCGTTGCTGAGATATTGCGTTCACGAAAAAAAGCAATTAGAGAAACTTTGTATTATTTCAGGGGTTTTAATTTGTTCGCTGTTAATAGCAAATAGCCCGGCAGAATGATGTCATGGCTAAATAGATTTAACAACATATGAAGCCATCTACTCTGTCCATGATTTTTTATGATTTTTTTCCGTAATTTAATCTTCTCATTTCTGCTGTCCAGTCACTTGCAGACCAACTACAGTAAAACCTTTCAGAGGGGGAACGTGGACTTTCTGGAAACTCCTGAGACCATAACCACCATGCTGGTTCCAGGTAAGAACATTCATTAAAGCTCAAGTCGAACCTCAGATCTACCATGTCTGGTAAGATTAAGATAGCCACTTCTCTCTTTGAGGAATCTTTGTGTAGCATGTTCTTAGGAGAAAACTCTTCAGCATCAGACACTATAATCAATCCCGAACACATGCTGTGCAAACAAACACTGTGCACAATGCAGAGAGAGTCATTTTAAATTCAAGCCAAAATGCCAGAATGTCATGCTGGGAGTGTTTTACATAAAGCATAAAGAAGTGCTGAAATATGCTAATTAACAACTGTGATCATACATTTGTAATTTTGTAAATGTAATAGTGTAACATTAAATTTATGATATAACTTTTGTCATTCTCTATGACAACTGAGGAACTCAGGAGGAAGGCAATGAGATGCAATTGAAAGCTATGGAATCTAGCAAGTTTGCTTGTTTTTGTGGATCGATATTGTTTGTAGCTCTAAAGCTAATTATGTAAAGGATCACTTGACAGTTAGATGATCATCTTTGTCCTTCAAATTTGCAAAATCAAATCAAAGATGTTATGCTTTCATTACTTTCCATTCTTCATTTTCCTTCCATTCTCTTTTTCCTAATTCTGCTTTTGTCTATTTTCATTACCTTCGTTTTCCAGAGCTCATGTCTTAATCACTTCCCCTTGTGTTGGTTTATTACAATGAATTGGTCTTAATTGTATCTAACGAGTACAACCCGCTCCACGTACCCCCATCCACAAGGACTCAGAGCAGAGGACAGTGCTGAATAAATTTGTCAGAGTTTACTTTGACACACAAACACACAACACACACACAGAGTGCAGAGGAGAGGGTGCTGTGTCTACTTGATTGGGTTCGCTCTGTGAGTCGGTGCATTTTTTTTTGTTTTACTTTATGTGTCTCCTCCACAGCCTCATGGTGGGTCCTTAACAACAACTGATATGAGACAAGCACCCACTGATCGTCACTGATGGGAGCAGAGAGCAAACAGTCACCTGTCAACACAGGTGACATCAGGAAGTTGACAGCGGCGCTCGCAAACACACACACACACACACACACACACACACACACACACACACACACACACACACACACACACACACACACACACACACACACACACATACACACACACATACACATACACATACACATACATGTACACACACACACATACAAACACAAACATACCCACTAACTCAACACAACTCGTTAGTCATGGTGATTTAGTATAGATCTTATGACCTCCATGTTCCTTCATAGTTACGTGGTAGCTGAAATAACTGTGTGCGTGTGTGTTAGTTTACACTCCTAGATGACGCCCTGACGTCCTAAAAGCAATGACCTCATCAGATGGAGACCCATCTGATGATCTGACATCATCACTGTGTTTGACTTGACATCATCTGCAGCCTGGAGTAGATCAAGAGAGCTGGAAGCGTTTGTTTGTGTGTGTGTGTGTGTGTGTGTGTGTGTGTGTGTGTGTGTGTGTGTGTGTGTGTGAGAGAGAGAGAGAGAGAGAGAGAGAAAGAGAGAGAGAGAGACAGAGAGAGAGATGGGGTTGAATTGGATCAACTGTAGCAGCTCTGGGGAGCTCATTAAACCATTACTCTGTTGTTTCTGTATTTAATGTGTCAAATTTAGATAAAGATCTGTTGGTCATAAATAAAGATGATATATTGTTGTGTATGCCATGTGTATCTCTTTCTCATACTTATTTTTATTGTTTCTCACAATATCTCAAACACAACATTAAAAATTGTGTGACAGGCAGGGGATAATTGGATAATTTCTGTATTTTCAAATATCAGAAATAGATTTGATTCCAAATCTTATTTAATTAAAATTCATAGTGAGAAACGGTGCTGTGTTAGTTTGTAAGAGCAGGCTGATGAATGGCTCATAATCTGTCTGTGTGTTTATGGCGTTAAACTGACCCAACGTGTCTTGCAATGCAACTTCCAGAGAGACATTTTTTCAAACGATTGCATACACCACCACCTAGTGAACAGAGAGCAGAGCTGCAGCTGTAAGAAAATTGACTTAAAAATTATTCTGGCTTTCCCATTGGACAGGAACAAAGCATTTATGACGAATAACCACTAATTAAGTGTCAACTAATGATCACATATCAATCATATTAACCTAATATTCATTTTATAGCCCCTAAAAGCTTGGATTGAAATCTAAATCATATCCACAATTGAATCAAAAACTGTGGATCCAACATGCAGTCAGAGTCAAAATCAGTATGAGAATAACAAATTATTCTTACATACAAACTATATTATAGATTAATCTATACTATATATATATATAAATTAGACAAACTTATATATACTTTGCATTTACGGCAGTGATTGTCGTAAATGTAGCCCTCAGTATTCAAAGTTGCATATGTATCAGGGGGCAGTTACAGTGTGACAGTAACCGGCCACCACCGTCACTGATCACAGTATGGATTGACTTGTTATATTCGAGTTTAATTTTTCATCATAATCTATGATCTGAATCATAATACGTTGTTGTCATTTTAGAATAATAATGATGTCCTAAGAAACTGAAAATACTAAGTACTAAATGTGTATATGTGTATATGTAGGAGTGCAGTACAGTGTGTACTGATGGGAAGTTTAATCTGTAGTAATTGCATTTTATGAAATCATGTTTTTTATGAAAAATTAATCTGGAAAGTAACTAGAGCTGTGAAATACACAGAGTGGAGTAGAAGTTTAAATTATCCTTAAACACTGCAATACAATACTTCCCCCGTGTACTTACATGATAAAGTGCAAGTGTAACCTTTAAAGCTCAGAGATTCTTGACATTTGACAGGTGACATTTCACTCGAACATTAACTTTATGCTTTATCATTAAAGGCTTTGGATTTGACCTGAGTGTGCACATCTGGCTTGTTCCATATTTTATGTTTTGGCCTTCTTGCACTTGAGCATAAAGGAATATACCAGCAGCCACTTCAATATGAATGTCTGTATTCCTGTATGTGCCATTAAAAGCAAAATGTCCGAAACTGATCACAGCCAAGAAATAAACAGACCAATACAGGCAGTTTTTGCATTTTATTGATAAATTATCATTTTTAAAAAGACCCACGAGCCATCTTATCCTTCCACCTCACACTACAGTTTTCCAAGTATTGAATTTGAACTATATACAAAGAGCATTTTTAATATTATTTTCTGCTTCATCATTATCATCATCATCATCATCATCATCATCATCATCACATTCAAAACAAGGTTAGAAGTTTGAACTGTGCCCACTTGTAAAGGTCAAGAGACAGGATGCTGAGTTAGCGTACAGCGATGCTAGCTAGCACAGAGTTCACTGGAGGTCAGAGAGTGGCGATTATAAGCGAGGGGAGGAGGAGGGTTTACATTCTAATGGACAGGCAGAAGGAGCAAAAGACAGGAACGTCATACGTGTCAGCTACCTCACGGAAACAGGAAAAAAAAACAAAAAACAAAACACCACCTCAGTGACTGAACAAAAACCAGTCATCATGCAAATGTGAGCCACCATATTTTTGGGATCATTTTCCACCAGTGAGAAGGCAACAAAACCGCAGTGAAGAACGCAGGGAGGTGGGGTAAGCAAAGTTCAAAATAACTCAAATAAAAGGGTTATTGCTGTAGTGAGTTAAAAGCAGCATGTCACAAACAAATAAACAAGCTCCTGTTGATCTGATGCTCTTCTTGACTAATACTGGGCAGCTAAGTTGGCACGCATGGGTATTTAAGGGCGATTTCTTTTAAAAACTGATCATTTCAAGAGTTAAAATCATATAGCAATACTATGTCAGTGTACACAGGCAAGGTAAATTGTTACAATACAGTATGAATATGCAGCTTTCTGTAGCTGGAGTTTAACTAGCAGCAAAACAACACTTACAATTGCATATAATCGTAGTGCAATGGGCAAAATGTTCTTAGGAGGTTGTCTCATTTTGGTCTGGTCAGTAACAAAAGAAATCAGGTGGGTACCATCGTGTCAGTCAGGCTGCTGAAAAATAAACAAAACTATGATCCAGAAAGACCAAATCCATCCAGTTTGCTAAACTATCATTTTCAAATCAGCACAGTAGCCAACAAATTTTTGTATTCATCAAGAAAAATCAGTTTTTTTTGTAGCTTGGAGGATTTTGGCAAAAACCAGAGCGGGATTTGAGTCTCTGTGGACCAGTAGCAGGATTGATCGGCGTACAGTAGGTTTGTTCAGCGAGTTAAAAACATTCCAGACACAAACACAACAGGATACATCTCCAGCATACACCCCTTCAAACACACACAGCACCTCCTCAACACACTCTGCAGACGTTCCACTCCGCTGAACACGACCGGTTTGAGATCTGAAGAAAATAAAAGAAACTAAAAAGTGGGGTTTGTTCTTCCAGCCGTGCAGGGCTGCGCTGAGGCGTGCCCGCCCTAGGCAAAGCTGTTCTCCGGGTAGCTCACTTTGATAGCTCCCCAGTAGCAGGCTCGTATCAGGCAGATCAGGCCCAGCAGGTAGGCGAATGCCCAGGACACATAGGTGGCGTTGTAACGACTGGCAAAGTCCCGAGTGCCAACCTGTTAACGCAGAAGGGAGGGGGAGTAGGTGGGTATAAGACAGTTAACATTGAGAATATAGATTTTTTAAATCATTGCATTAATAATTTTAAAGAGACTAAACAAAATGAAGACCGTAGTCTATTATATCATTTCATTAATGAGCAGAAAAAAACAACTCATTCAAAGACCAATGATTGCTGTGAAATACTCTCCAGAGGGTAATTCATAATATCAATCACTTCATCAGAAAAATGAGAGCACACTGCAACAAGATCAGTAACACTGAGTTTAAATATTAAGGAGTATAATCCCATGAGATTATTATGGAGTGATTATGTTTCTAATATGATTATACCAAGTTGCGAAAGTCTGATAGGACTTTGATATACTGTGGAAAACTGAACAATATGTGGTTGTTTGTACAAAATACAGTTATTGTTTACTGAACAGTTCAGTGGATTAATGGACCAAAGTGTATTTGAGGTATTTAGTGTAGGTAGAAAGCCATTACACAACCTACTTACAACTGTAAAGCACGTGTACATTTCTTCATTGTATAGCATCATAAGGTTTCTCAGGTCAGCTAACCAGTTTCTAACAGAAATCTCCAGATCTTGGAAATGTTGATCTTCGCCTGTGGTGTGGCTCTCTAGGTGGCAGCGTTGCTCCATCCACCTCTTTGGGCCCGACTGAATTATCTCAACTACTGGGTTACTCTAACTGAGAACGCATATGCAACACAGAAAGGACACACAGAAGGCACATACTTACTGTTAAACCCACTCCAATGAAAATGCAGATCATTCCTATTGTTATATAAGCACAACAGCGCCTCCTAGGGAGCGCACTACCAACAGAGGATCTGCAGGTGGACATCAGGAAAAGAAGAAAAACAAAAGAAAAACAAATGTGGTCAGTACGTGAAGAAAAGGTTTCAGGACAAAACATGCAATGTGCACTTTAAATGCTGGATTTGTCTTATGCCTCAGTGCTGAGAGAAATATCATCTCACTCTGTTGTGTGTGTATTTTTATGTGGATATGGTTAGAATCACTTAAAATGAAACTTGGATATCAGAAAGCTCTACATGAGCTAAAAGAATCCAGTACAAGAGTCTTGCAGCAAACAGCACCACTACATTTTCTGTTTCATTATAATGTGCCAGATACTTTCTTTGTCCCACCCTTTTTCCCAGTGATCTCACTCCACTCCACATCACCCTGACAATCCTGCGAGCCAACAAATCTCTCACTTCCCTTTCTTCTCGTGTAACTTACACATGAAAGCACTGGAGGCCAGTCACATGTGCAGCTCCCCACAACTGCAGCTCCATCCAGACACACATTCACACATGTACAAGTCAACTTGCCCTAAGCAGCACAATGCCATCATTTTTTTTTTTTTTGCTTCACTATTACTTTACTTTCCTCCCCCTCTTCGCTCTCACATGCCTCTCATGTGATGGGACTCAGGCATTCTTCAGGAATCACTGGTATTCAGATGGCTTATGGGAGGCCTGATCACCTGATCATCTTACCTTCTAAACACTCTCCTCCTGCTTTCACCTTTTCCCTTTGTTCCACTAACTGTTTACAGTTACAACACCTGACCATGTCATTCATTTGATCTGTGACCATAAATGGAGCCTCTTTTCTTTTCTCAAATTTTACATTCTAAGCTACAAATAAACATCATCACATTATCGCATTACAAAATAGGAAATAACCAGAAATGACAGTGTGTTTTCCAGTGTAATTAGGGGTTTTTACTTTGGAGAGGTGCTACAACACCAGAGGTATCAATTCCCTATGGGAATTAAGATAAAATACCAACAATGTATCTCAACCGCCACTGCTTTGACTTCTGTTACTGTATAATGGAGAGAAAGAGGTTTTCATGGAGTTAAAGACAGTGATGAAGGGAGAATATGAGAAAATAATGCTCAAAGATAAGATAGAGAAAGATATAGAGACAAAGATGGAAACACTGACAAGAGCTAAGATTTTGCTCAGAAAGATACAAAGAGAGAATCAAAGATCTCTGTGTTTGCAGGCACGTTCAGGTTCAGGTACGCTACATTAGCTATAAACATGGGTAGATTTAATGGTCTCCCTGTAGCATGTTGCTGATTTATGTGAGGCTGAAGACAAAGTCCATTTTTTTGCTTATGCCTACATGGTTGGTATTATTTGTGGAGGACTTTTTTGTAAAGTTTGTGAGAGGAGACAAAGTTCTTTGTTTGTAATGTAATGTTATATGCAAAAACTAATGTTTTTCCAACAATGCAATGCAACCCCAAGTTCACATGTGTAGGAAACACACTACTTCGACTGCAGATAAAGAAAAGGATAGATATAAAACTGAGATAAAAGTCATACAGAGAAAAAGACGTGGGTAGATATATATATATATATATACTGTCAAAATATAAAATGAAATAAATAGAGTGGAGCAGATGTCGAGACATGAGGCAGAGACAGAGGCAGTGACGACATGTTTTGGCTGCAGCTTCTTATTCTGATGGAGCGTCCCTGCTTACCCTGACCAGACACTGTTCATATCATCACTTTCAGACATACACTTCACAATGCTCTCCCGCCACTCCTCAACCCTGTGACCCTCCTTCCTTATTACCATGTTACCATTATTATATGAATTGAGGCCAAGCTTTAATTCCTGTCACACAACTAGATTAGCTTCCATTACCTCCCCTCCCCTCCCATCTCCTCCCAAGAACTAGAAAAGTCCAGAACTCTAAAGCTCGGCATCTGACTGCAGTGAATTTATCCATAAAGTAAGCACTTCGAAAATTACTCCTCATACCAAACCACAAACCTTCATGGGTGAGAGTTGATGCAAGTGCAGAAGTATAACACTGTGTTTTTAGTGTTTTAAAACATTCCACTTCCTCTAACCTACAGTATGTACCTGGTGCTAAATTACTGCTCCAATAAGATAAAGGCTTTAAAGCTGGATACTGTATGTTGGGACATGTTCATCATAATGTGGCAGGTCTCTTGAAATTCAACAACAACAGCATTTTTCTTGTTCATGGCTGCCCGCCCACCCAGTATCCCCAACAAGGCTGTAACATATTCACTTGTAGTTTCAGGCTTAAAAGACCGCACCAGTGATTTTGCATGTTTAAGCCCAGTCTGCCGATCCCTTCTACTTTACATCACAACTAACCATTTTACAAACCATACGTTCTGTGTTTGAGATAATCTGATATATTTTCGGCAGCCATTGGCTTCCATTCATTTCTGTGCAATATGAAACTGAAGCTGCAGCTTCACACAACTTCACAGTCAACATCTAGTTTAATTAACTAGTTTAATTTAGTTCAATTAGTTTAATCTAGTTTAGTTTCATTGAATTAGTTAAATAAAGATTACACTATAATTAGACAACGAGACAATTCACTGCAAATCTTTCAGCTCAATCAATTGTAAAACCAGGAAACAATAATGTAACCTGTAAAAAGTAACGCAAACTTGATGTGTACTTAGACGATTACACTGCTTCAGCAGATCTCATGAGTCTGGTTATTGATTTTCATGTCATACAGGAATAAATGGAAACCAAACGCTGCCTGCTGCAGGGAAGAAAATCTGCCTAAAACTTGAAAACACACTGGTATGATCATTAAAATTCCTTTACAAGATTAAATTACAAACTCTTGGTGTCTCATCTGATAACACGTTTTGATTCAATTTTGCACACAGTGTCCATCTAAAGACTGTAACAGATCCTCAGGCAATAGAAAATAAACTGCAGATAAAATGTAAAACACTGAGTGTAAAAGTAAAACATGTTTCATCATGACCTTTGTGTAACGTGTTAAATGGAAGATTAATGGACTCACATTTTTTTGCAGTGGGGACATTTGGCTAGCGTGTTAAACCGAAGCTC
Organism: Seriola dumerili; assembly: GCF_002260705.1. Taxonomy (NCBI): domain Eukaryota; kingdom Metazoa; phylum Chordata; class Actinopteri; order Carangiformes; family Carangidae; genus Seriola; species Seriola dumerili. The sequence goes on along the minus strand of NW_019174365.1, from coordinate 6,252,446 downwards.
CATCCACTGTGAATAAACAGGGGGAAAAAGCACTGGTAAGAGACAGTGTTAAGGAGGACGCACGTGTGAACACAGATATGCAACAACACACTACAATCCTACTGTACTGTGAGAACAATCAACAGAGGACTTACTGGGAATGATTCGTCGTGATCAGTTATGGCGGTTTGCAACTTGTAAATCTATTTATTATATTATTCCTGCATCAGAAAATATATTGAGGCATTGGAAAGCTATGTGGCTAAATTAGCAACTTAAATCATTCTCATAAAGTGTTAGTTGTGGTTGTCAATATGCAATTGTTTCATCAGGGGTTCTGAAGTTAAAAAAGCAGTGTTATGAAAATGTTTATCCCATCACAGATCAGCATAATTAGAAGGTCCTATTGACACAAGTTAAATATGTGAGATTCGACATCTGGCTTCAGTGAAGGAATGACAATTTAAAATAACATCAAGTTATAATGGATGCACTGACATCTAGACTATAGACCTAGATTGAAGCCAGTTTTATGCATTAAATATCAAACTGTCTTTCTTTGACTGAAGCTCGCTCCAGAGTCAGATGTGCACAAAGTCATATCACCACCAGTGCAAAGAAGGCCACAGATTGAATTGGCAGCAGTGTTAGGCTGTTGTTAATATGTCCACAAGTATGACCAGCTTTCTCAACCTCTTGTTGTACTGGGGGAGAGCCATCGCTGGGGAGGCCAGACATTGGCTGGGATGACCTGGCGTCCTCACTGCCCTACAGACGCCGCAAGCAACAACGTGCACACGTTAAGAGGTCAATACCACTGATTTTGACATGTGAGCCAGTGTCATGCTGACTCAGTGCCTCGGGTTCTGCATCTCTCTTTTTAATAATGTGCCAGATGTTAAATAAAAGTTTGAGGTATTAAACTCAATCAGAGTTCAACATATCGCACGTCAAAAGTACTGATAGTACCCTCGGCACCGGGTGGCAGGAAGACAAAATCTGGTTTTGCTGCAGGTTAGACGGATAAAGTTAATTTCTTGTGACACGGTGTGGCCACACTGCAGTCAAGTGGTACTTAGGACATTTGATGAGTCAGGCAAGGAAAGGAAACATGCTGCAAAATGCATGCCACCAGCCTCTTGCAGACACCATATTCTGCCAGAAAGAGTCTGCAACACGATGGAGGTTTTCATTTCATTCAACAGATCAGAGATTGTTAAACAGAATAGAAACATGGTACTAGCTTTTATTTGTGCTTGAGACTGACTTGAATAAGCTTCTCCCTGACACCAGCTCTGTGCATGTACAGTAAAGCAAGCTAGGAGATCTGAAACAATTACACAACTTATAACACTTCAGCAAATCTAATGATATTCCATCACTAAACACATTGATATATGATGTGGCTCTCGTGTTTATATGCACGTATCAACAACAGCACAGCAACAAAATTCTGCCTGAATAAACTCTGTGATTGGTTAGGGTGGTCGTCTTGGTAGCTTTACGTACTAGGAAGGTGTTGCCACAGTGACCGCAGACCACCCTCATCCCCTGAGGTTGGATGGGCAGTGCCGGCTGGGCGGGTTGCTCCTCGGGGATCACCATCACCGGGCTCAGGTTAATAATGCGTCTGCTGTCGGATTCAACACAGCCAGCACAGGGTTATAAAACTATAGAAACGGCTTGATTTGTATTATAAAAGTCGACCACTGTATTGTCAGAGCCTCAAATTTGCCTTTGGAAAAGAATTAAACCTACAAGAAATGAGAAGTAAGAGGGTAAAACAGTCTGAGCTCGTCTGCCAGTTGCCTACCAGTTTGGTCGAGGACATCCTATCCTCCTGGATGTGTCTTTACAGATGAGCAGGCAGTTACAGGGACACCTCACATACTTCTTCCCCGTTGGGGGGTTCTTGATGGGCTGGAAGACAACATGTAAAACTCAGCTCACTGGAAAGTGCCAGTCTGATACAGAACATAAGAAAACAAAGCCACAGAAGAGGAGAGCAGTTCAGATACTGCAGACGTGACACAGCAAAGTCTGTTGGACCCAACAGGGTGGAAAAGGATCAATAGCTTTGCTTTTAATCTATTAAATATATCTTAGCTCATCAATCAGCTTCGAATGGCTGTATTATGTCCTGTGATGCTGTCATTTGAGAAGCATCTCTAAAGCCTCTGAGAGTTACTATATCACACTTGGAGCTGTTTATGTCGATCTACACTGGGCGGGCCAATGACAGAAACTATAGTTTTGCAAAGAATAGTCTGGAATTAGTCAGTACCAAGACATTTTTCATGCATGTACCAAAGTAAATCACAGAATGAATCTTGCATATCACTCCAGCATTAGATTTACAGTATGTCTGGACTGTCCAGTGAGCTGATAGAAGATGCAGGCCGGACACTGTTATCTGTTTTGGTCCACAGAAATAGAATATTATACGGCTATGCTGATGCATTAGTAACACAAATATCAGCCATTTGTCATTTCCCACTGCAGTGTCTGTGATGACAGCCATTCATTCGCCCTGCTCTCCTCCCTCCTCTGACAGCTCTATGGAGGCCTTTAGTAAGTCAGGCTGAGACACAGGCGACACTTTCAAGTCACTGGGCTGACTGAGAGATGTGACAGATGTACACATCAACATCTGGTTGGGCTGTAGTGACGGACATCGCAAAGATGAAAAACAGTCGTTGACTTCCAAAGCAAACGGCTTCTCTTGTGATCACAGACAAATCACATGTTTCATCAGACAACATGATGCTGCACAATAAAAACAGAGGGAGGCGTGCAGGCTACAGCTGGATGTGACCGCCATACTAGAAATGCACATGTGATAATGAATAGTAACTTCAGTGTATATGTCTGACTAAATGTCTTAACTGAGCTTGACGGACTATTACAGCTCCATGATGTCAACACCAACACTCATTTATAAAGCCGTCGCCGGCCTCAACAACATCCTCCGCTTACCGAAGCTTCATTGCAGACCGTGCACTTGACCACGTGCTGATGCAGCTTTCCATCCAGGTTGATGAGCGACTCGCACACGCGGCAGTTGATGACAGGCACACCGCCGGCGTCGGGGCTGGCGATGGCTGTGTAAGGAGGAGGTAGTTCGGCTTTGAGAAGAGGAGGGCAAAGCACACAACACACAGCGAGCTGTTAATCGCATGCATCTAGAAAACTTCATGAACACAGATCAGGATTTTAATATCCTGTGAAGGAAAAAAAAAAAAAAAAGTTCAGATAGAGGACAAGTCATTTTTGTGTTTTGTACACAGAGGTCGCTGGGCTCAGGGCCTCAGGGCCTCAGGGTGCAGCTTTCGCCTTCCAAAGAGGTTCTGACAACACGTCATATGAACTAGTTCTTTTCTGGCATAACCTCACACATACTCGTTCAATGTTTACTTCCGGTCTTTTAGTTCAATAAATGTAAATAATAAGAACTAAAAATAGAGATATACTCAAGTGCTTACACAGCTATAAAATAACAGATCAATGTCAGAACACATTATAGGATAGGAAATTGAGGGGAGCTCAAAACCACACATTGTATACACATATGTTATTTAACAATTTCCCTAATCAACTCTTGGGAACATGGGAGATATCTTAAACGATCCTATGTGCAGTCACGCTCCACGACAATGTCAGTGCTCTTTCTTCATTCATGGTTTTCCAGCTTAACTCCTGCTCAGCTATAAGACTGTCTGTATGCAAACCCATGACAGCCTGTGTACGGCTCTGATTGCTCAACATGTGACTCTTCTCTCTTTGTTATGGGGCCAAGCTCCACTCTGTATGTTTAAGAAAGAAACAATGGGCCCTTTTAGATACCGAAGTGATGGCGTAAAATCCACTCACTACCAAACTGCAGGCAACATGCAACATACAGTACGAGCCAGTCTTCTGAACGAGAGGCTGTGGCATTTTGAGTCAGTATCATCAACATATTATGATGTAATATTTGTGCTTCAGTTGCAGGTAATATGATACAGTATATATATACATTATGCAACATCGCTAACATCTGTAAAGACAACATGAAGCAAAGGGGCAGATGTGTCTCTGCAACTGTTGCATGTTACACCTACAATGAGACACGTGATTAAGATTTGTTCATTTGTTCAGGTGTTGCATCAGTTGAATGTGCTGCTAAATTAAAATGTCTCCGCTAATGAGCCTAATAAACTCCTGACCATTTTTGGTTTAGGAACCTTGAATAGCCGGGCCAACAATTAGTGTTTTACGGTCCATAAACAAGTGGAATCAACATGATCAAATGGCTGGTCTTTACAGACTTAAAGATTTTCTCTTTATGTCTGAAAGAACCACTGTGAACTAACTACAGTAGCCACTCAAATGAACTCTGTACTGTCTAATCCCACATTAACCTGGTGTAATTAGTCTACATTCCATGTGTTTTTCAGGGTTTTAATAAACTTAATCCGTAGACTTGCACCAGTCACTACCTTTACTACTACTTCTACAGTAATCAAGCATACTTTACATTCTGAGGGATACAAAACAAAGCCAAAGTCTCTCTGCCGTCATCTGTCATTATACTCAAACTGCAATCTTAGAACTTTAAAAATTACCTGCTCATCTGTAAAAAATGTGCGAGTGTGAGATTACAAACAATAATTTCCATTAAATGTTGATTATTCTTACAATTAGTCAATTAACTGTAAAACTCATGTATTTTGTAGACTAACGGATCAGTCTGTAAAACGTCGGAAAATACTGACCAATGCTAAATACAATCTGCCACAACACAAAAGGTGACATTTTCAGGTATCTTATTTTGTTCAACCAACTCTTTATAATCCAAAGATTTTCAATTTACAATGAAAAAAAACAGAGAAAAGCAGAGAAAATCCTCATATTTAAGAAGCTGAAACCGGAAAAAAATAAATAAATAAATAAATAAAAATCCATTGTAATACAGTCTCTTTTAATACTTAATACTTTAAGCCTGAAATCGCAGTCGATCGATCACAAACAAGCCTCTTAACTCTGTTGACAAATGCCCAATTTCCCTCTTGAGAGATAATGGTACGAGTCAACGGGCAAATGACCTGGGCTCTGAGATTCACATGCGAACAACCGGTTGACACCACAGGGGCAGATGGGACACCCCGCCTACATTTGGGAAAACCTGGCTAGTAATACAAGCACAGCATGCCAAAGACTGGACACTCATACTGTGTACAGGCACCACATGGTGCTGCTTATTACACAAAAAAGTCGTGTCATCTGCTACTAAGAAGTGTTAATCCAAAATGTAAGAGTATTCAGATCTTGACTTTATTCTCTTCTTCAAATTTAAATCCTTACATAACAGCAAGAAATAAAATCGTGAGCCACCAGCATTCAGGCCTGTTTCTACTCGCTCCTCTCTCAGCTGTGTGCATCGGAGACGTGCTAATGCATAGCTGAAACTGAATATAGCAGCTATAGGTTTTCACTAGCTGTCCTAGGAGCCAGTGGTAAGACGAGAAGATGCTTTACTACATCAACGACCAGCAGCAGCACCACAACATACAGCCGCCATCGCGCCCTGCCTCACCGGTGCCATCAATGACTGGATGATTGTGGAGCCTGTGGTTTGTGGTGAAGAACTAGCTAACTGGTATGCACACACACAAGCTGCTCAAATGTTCTGTCTTTAATTCTGTTTCAAAAGAAATAAATCATCAATCATCAATGTTTTTCATTGTCAATAACTCTAAAATCAGAAACGTGTAAGTCCATGTGTCAGTGTCTGTGAATCTGCTGTGTCACAGTCCCAAACAGATGCAAAAACTGGTCTCGCTTTTAAAAAGGTTCAGTATTTACCTTAAACAGCTGGGCACTGTAGCTTTTGGCAAATGTTACTCATACAGCAGAAAATACTGTATTTGTTGGGAACTATTGTTAGTCAAAGACTAATGCAAATTTGGTCCTCCAGTATAGGAGGGGTCAACATGGCCTTAAAACAATATCACAATACTGCAAATAAAAAAGGGTAATAATGATATTTATGATGGTATAAATGGCGGTGTTTTTCCTCACATGTTCCCTCCTGAAAATGACTGACTGAGCCGTTTGACGCCATTTTTCTCAACTTGTAAAATTACTTCTTTTTTTTTTTTTTTTTAAATCATGTTAAGATTCACTTCAGTCTTCGTGTACAATATGATGATATGACACACCCCTAATAAATATGTGCGTATTTACAGCTTCAGAACAGTGTATGTGGGACTGGCTCAACATAAACTACAGAGCCCATTTTCATGAGGGACCATGTGTTTTTAACAATGGAGGTCTAAAGACGAATAAGACATATCAGACTTGAGCTACACAGACAATCCTTTGTTGGTTCATTGTTGGTTTTTGTCTTCACATGCGATTTGTTGACAGTAAGAAAAATATCAAGTATCACCAGACTTGTTCTTTAATAAATACAGTATTTGGATATAAGGTGTGTTGTCACAGCAGCACAGTACAAACTGAGGTAAATGCAGGTTCCTGACTCCAACCTTGGATGACTTCGCCCCTTTGCAACCATCTCAGGTTTTAAGACTGGATAAAATGAGTATTTTGTATGTCAGTAAAGCACCGAGAGTGAAAGTAGATTCACTCAAACACAGAGGAATTCATTTATCACTGTTCATTCATCACAGGCTTTTCTTGCCATCAGTTTTTTTTTCCCCCCAACCATTCAAGTGCAAAAACATCAAGCAAATGGCGACAAAATCCAAGCACAGAGTCTTGATGCAGCCAAGGTCGTTGGTCTCCACCCCTCACCAACACCACACTGTGCCCACAGTGAATCTCTACCTGTTACTGCTGATGAACAACTCTGTTCATAAGGTAAAATGAGTCATGATTCATCACTGTTGTGTCAGATACATAAAATATTAAGGAAATCAATACAGCAGAGATTGCAGTCACTTCCACAAACAGCAGCTTTAAGTCATTTCTAAACAAAGCTCACATTCACCTAGTTTCCTAAGCGCATCTTAGAATCAGTAAAAGCAGCATCATAGTCATTATATTGTAGGACAAAATCTCAGGTTTGGCATCTTTGGCTCAAATTAATCCATGTTACAAATTGGCTGATTGAGGATTGTCGTCGAACAAACCCAAAGAAACTGGAATTAGCCATAATCCAGACTGCGGAGAGAGAGACAGAGAGAGAGAGAGAGGGAGGGAGAAACTAGGCCATGAAACATACTGACATTCATTCAAGCGTTTGCTGTCAGTTTACAGGTTATTACAGTCCAGTGTTAAAGTCTTTATGATTAATCAGGTGGTGAAGTATGGACTCTGTGAGATTAGACCACTTCTAAACAATAAAATGTTCATTTTCAACATTCGTTCGCTTGATATTAGCCGCTTGTCCTGAAATGCTCCTAAAAGAGTATTACACAGTCAATGAATCCATTCATTTGCAAGCAGAACATTTGTATAAGCCCATAACAAAAAGGTCAAATCAGTGAAAAAAAAAGGGTCCAAAGTGTACGGAGCTAAACTTCCTTCAGATTTTATGTGAATGTTAGCTCTAAATGAGAAATCTATTCTGTTGCTGAAACAAGGCATAAAGCAAAACATAAGCCTCTGACATGAGAATCAGATATGGACCTTTCTCTAGAGTGAACTTTTCTCAAGTGCGGCCTCCAGCAAAAACAAACAGCATGTGTAATCATGTCTCCTGCATCAAAAATTCAGAGTTTGATCAGACTAGATTCAGTGCAAAGGCCAGCGCTGACAGCAGCTTCCAGACCCAGTGGTCAGGGGATTTATGAGCTGTAATTGCCCGAGTCATTCAGCCCTACATGTATCATGGTCCTGTAACCTACATTCAGCTGTTTACTAAGCAAAATGTTTTCTGGCAATAAAGGTGCTTGTTTGTTTGTTTGTTTGTTTGTTTGTTTTTACCTTATGAAAGATGCAAAACATGCAGGAATGTTGAAGCTGCTTTTACAAGATCAGGGCCAAATATATGTTGTTTACAGTCTCATATCCATGCAAATCAGCTACAATCATACGCATGGACCATTATGGCATTTAAATCATGTCGTACTATCAATTCGGCCCCATCCACAAAGGGCACATCTGGGCATTTTGATGATTTGCAGCTGGGACAAAAGGCTGCTAGCCTGCCTTCATCTGCAATGGGTCACCCCCCCCCCGTCAATCAAAAACACACAAATAAAGCTAACATGCAGTGAGGCCTTTCAGTGCCACATCACGATTCGTATTTTTTATTTTTTTTTTGGTGAAGACTCAAAAGCATTACAGGCCCCGGTGAGTCGTGATGTAAGCATTTCTGCAGTAAAAAAAAAAACAAAAAAAAAACAGAGGTTGGTGTTGTTGTAGGCCCCTCTTCTCTAACCCACTGCTCCAGTTCTCACAGTGGAAGCTCCACCTTGTTCTCAGCTGCCGATTGATTTCCCACCGATGCCCTTGCTATGCTTTGCCTTGCCTTGCCTTGCCTTGCTGCAGTTTTATTTACGCACTTGCTCGAACTCGATACGCCCCAAAAAAAAATTACTCTGCATGCAGACAGCGGGGCTCTACATGCCGTGTGTTTACCTCGGGGACTTGAATCCTGCAGGTACGGGGGAGCAGTGGGGGTCACATTCCCGGAGTTGGGGCCCGACAGCAGCGGAGATCGCTCGTCCATGCCGTCGGAGGCCATGTCGTTAACCGAGAGAAATGAAGGGCAGAGACACGGCGGGGAGGCTCCTGGCTGGCTGCACCGAGTCTTCACTCAGCACGGAGGAGCAACCAGCGGCTGGTTGTTGATGCCGAGTTGCTCGCTCCGGTCCAGCAGCCCCAGTGACGGCAGCCTGGAGGAGGAGGAGCTCCGCGGCGTTCCCCGCCCCTCACTGGCATAGCCCCGGGCATGGGCAGTGCACACATGGAGCTAAATACTGATCACAGAGGACACTGATGGAATTTTGTCTGAAAAAATATGTCAACATATTCAACTGAATTTAAGTTGTTTGCAGCCTGTACATGTACGGACTATAAGACAACGGGCCCCTGGCCACAGTCATGTAAAATGTCTCCAGTCCCTCCCCAAAAAGAGACAGCAAACAACTACAGGTGGCATGTCTGTGTATGGTCTCCCCTCTTTGTGGTCATCTTGTGTTTCTTTGTGGTTATTTTGCGCCTCTCTGCGGTTGTTAAATGTCGTTTTGAGGTTTGAGTCTCTTTGGGGTGATTTGACTGATTTTCCAACAAGAACTGTAACTTCAAACAAAGGCTCTGGCTCAGGGGCCCACTGACCCCTAGGGCCCCGGAGCATGTGCCCAGTAGGCCCGTTCAGTAATCCTTTCATAAACACATGCACAAGATTATCTGAATTATTTGGATTTTAACCCATAAATGATCTATATACTAACTGTATAAAACCCTGCTTAGAGTGTGTCTTTAATGCTAGTGGAACTCAACTGTAAAAAGCAGTGACGCTGCAGTTTCCAGCCTTTGCCACTAGATGTCTCTGTAGGATTACTGAGCTCCAGGCCTGTGAGGCCCATAAATATTTTATTTATGATCTAGACCAAGACAGTGGTATTTTTATTCCATTGGCTTTGTACTGCTGCAGGTTGGATTGAAATCAAACAATGACTGTACTTTTTTATGTTTTTATACTTTAGTGTGACCTCTTTACCTTGTTTATCTTTTAGATGATACTTTATTTGAGGTTTGTGATTAAAAGTGATGTATATATATATATATATATATATATATATATATTGATCTGGGTGACCAGCTGCTGCATACACAGACATAAATAAAGTTGTATTTAGTTTGAACTGAAGTGACTGGCTTTGAACTTTGAACATTTAATCTGCTCAGATTCAGCCACTGTATCAGAGCTGATTGATCTGAATCAAACCGACAAGCAAGGCTGTAGTCAGAAGTTTGGAAACACCCTCAGAAGTCTTTCTTGCCTTTAATGAAAAACTGACCTTATTACGTTTTGCAGTTATGCTTTCTGTAAACTTTGTTTCCCAACACGAAGGTCTAAACGCTGCTGTGAAGCTATCTCTGTACTGCCAGGGATGAAACTCAGAGGGAGAGATGCAGAAGTCTTTATTTATCTATTCATTTATTGACCGAAAACTTGTCTAATTTTAACGTAATGAAAAGTTAACGTCATGAATCTAAAAATACAGGGAATAGTTTATAAAATACCCATGTGTTAGTTTTCAATTGTCAAATGTAAAGACTCCCAATATTGCTAAACAACACCAAATTTACACACATGGAAAAAGCAAAATACCAATGACGTGACTTCAGTGTCCTCAGTGGGGGCTGCAGCCTTTCAGACAAGCATGACCAAACAGCTGAATGTTCTTGAACCAGTCAGTCACCTTCCCTGAAAATGAGGGACTAAATAGATCTACAGTTCCTCCATGTTTCATCTGATATGTACGTAGAGCTGAAACTTAGCATTTTATCCACTTTGTCCTCATGTGGTGCTGAGAGATGAGCAGTGGTGATATAAAGTTGACTGGTTGTGCTTGATTCTTAGGATTGCAGCCATGTTGCCTGTTCTTCAGGAAGCTGCTTTTTCTGTTGTACTCATTCTTTTATATGAACTTGATAACAAATGTGGCCTTTATCTACTAAATACTGTGATTCTGTTTCTCCATACTGTCACTTTACTGTCAATTTCTCTGCCTTTCTTTTTACTGAATACATATGTGTTTTTCTGGCTCTTCCTCAACTATATATTTCACAACTGAGTCAAAACATGACTCCAACATCCTCATCTGAATAAAACTGTTCACCCTTTGTTCCTAAAATGGTTTGAAAATCATTACCAGGACTTGAAAACAACATCTGGTTGCCACCAGCAGTTGTGTGAACGGGGCTGTAGATATCTGATAAAACATTTTAGAGTTCCACCCTTCTTCTAGGAAACCTGCTTAAAATTCATCCTGAGATTATCTTCATGTTTGAAGCTTGGCGTTGTTTGCCTCATGTCCTTTCCTCCCCTTAAATTACAACACCCTCACTTGTTTATGCCAAAATATGTCTTCCATTCCTTATTGCTTATGTCAGGGTGTAAACCACAGGCTGTATGAATTAATCCTCAGGCCATTCAAAAGACTTGCTAGATAAATACCAGTGATGTGATTTAAACAAGTTCCTCAGCCTTTGGACAGACCATGTACTTGTACTTCCCCGTTTCTATAAACAGAGAGATAACTTGGTGTTTATGCATAAATCTGTTCTTTTTCAGTGCACAGGTATGACTGCAGGATGTTTAGAAGATATTTAGTTTAAAAATTGGGCCAAATTCAGGCCTGTTGGTCCCGTTTAGGACATTGTAAAATGGCTCATAAATTCCAGGACCATCACACCTCCAACCACTCCATTCACACAGTCTTCACTCATAGTCTTACAGGGGAACCAAAAAGCTGCAAATTGAAACATAAAAAAAACCTTAAGCGCTATCCAGCATAGAAACTTAGCCTATATCCACATATTAAGAAGGCATAGGTTACAAAAAATACCTGCAGACACCGTCTCTCTCCAGCAATCAAACTAAATTTTCCTCATTTCCTCCATAGACTCTGGGGGAAAATCTTTGCTCCTGGCTCTGGTGTTACCGGGCCAGTAAATGGTGATTCAGATCGCATGTAACAGGCTGCACTCAACGACTCATTTTTTCCGACGACTTCAGGCACCAGAGGAGCGTCGCAGGACTCACAGACTGGATCGTCGCTGGCGTTTCTTTGCAAGGTAAACTCATTTATGGACATCAGACACACGTGAACCTACAGTAGCATCTTTAGGAAAATTATGTTTTTATTTGGGCATAGTTGTCGCGGGGATTAGAAATTGTGGATTAAATGTTCTGCCTCGTTATTTTCTAAACTCATTGTTCTTGCCAAAATGAAAGTAAAACTTCCGGTAACAAAATGAAAAATAAAATAAAATTTATTCTGCAGTCTTTTGTGAACGTATAAATCTCTGTACAGAAAAAAAATAATGTTCTTGTTCGAGAAGTATGCACTACAATTACCTGTTTAGTTTTTTTTATTAAACGTAACATAATTTATACTTTTATTTTGAAGGTAAAAATCACATTTTTCCTGTACTGACTCAGTTTCATTCCAGTTAAAAGTCTGACTGTTATTGTTTATTTATAAATAACCAGTTAAAATTTCCTTGCCCATTAACATCTCCATCCCTCTTTGAAGCCCACGGTCTAGCCTGTCCAGAAACTGCATGGGGTTCTGCATATATTTTGACTTACTTACATAACTTGACTATTTTACTTCAAAGCATAGGATGACATCTGTTTTCTTTTGGTATGAGGAGAGAGACCTGTTGTGTGAATAAAACAACAGCTTTGTTGCAGGAAAAGACCACGTTGGAAAAACTGCCCAGTGGATAATGTCTGTCATGTTGCCAATGAGTGTCTTTTCCAGCCACTGTGTGTGTTCCACTATAAATCTGCAAGTCTAATCAAGCTTAATATTTGATGTTTCAGCCAGTGTCGAGATGCTCCAGGGGGCAGTGAGCAGAGCTGTGCTCTGCCTGTCCTGCTGCCTCCTGTTGGAGGTCTGCTTCCCAGCAGACAGTGCAGGACCAGCAGCTCCCCTCCCTACCTTTCCCCCTGCACAAGAGCCAGGGGAACCAGACCTTGAGGACTGGGAGTGGGGGTCTGGATCATCTCTTCTGCATCTGCTCAACAGCTTCCCTGCCGACAGCCCCTTCATAACGGAGACCCCAGGAAAACCGGTTAACTGCACCCAGCGCTTCTGGTTACCACCGTCCTCTGCAATCTGCTGGGAAAACATAGCCGGACCTGAGGAGTTTGCCGAGTCCCGTCTGCTTGTTCTACAGAACAGGGCCGCCCTGCAGGCTGTGTCCACCTCCAGCGGGGTGGAGGAGGGAGGGATCTCCTATGACCACCAAGCCAGAGAGGAGGTCCAGGGGATCCGCTCAGACCACCTGAGTGTGGTAGATACTATGCAGACCATGGAGAAGGTGTTTGTGTCACTGGAGGAGAAGAGGAAAGAAGGGAAGGAGCAGGGGGTCTTTACACGGTAAGACATTTTAAAAATCCATGGACCATTTACCTATCAGGTCTGTGGTTTGAATAACCCAAGAGACTGTACTTTAATTACTAGTGGGAAGAGGTTAAATCTTATATTTTATTTTATAAAAAACAACCTATGGACCCTACCCATGACATAGAAGTCTAATAGTTTCCCTATCAATATAGCAAGATAACATATCTATGGCAAATATGCCACTCTGTATTTCTTTCTTATAAACATCTGCAAAGTAAACAGTTATTACAGCCACAGAATAAGAGACAAAGGCAGACAGTAGCTCTGCAATGCAGCATTTTACCCACACCCAGACTGCAACAAATAGACATGATGCTATAGCCGAATATGTTCGATGTTTGGCAGTTACATGATCCCTGAGACTGCTCCAGAGAGCGCCACAAACAGTGTTTTCAACTGTAGTATAGTGACTGAGGAAGTGATTGTAATGTGAATATGTTGTATAATATCTGTCGTGTATTCATATTTACACACACATTTTAAAACCATGTTCTGCAGCGATCAGTCACAGACACAGCTTCAGGCCTCACTGTACAGAAGCAATTAAAATTTCCAGTAAATACTGATCCAAGACCAACTGCTGGGCTAATCCTAAATTATTATTAGTGAGGTAATCACGTCCCCTGGATCAGTGTTACTTGTTTGGCTCAAACACAACGCTGATTGAATGCCAAAGAAGACAGAGTGGAAACACCGTCCAGACGAGAAGCTGAGTCATTTCCAGTGTTTTCCAACAGTCGTCCGTCAGGACATCTGGCTGAGACGAGGCTCAACATTCAATTCAGCAGTGCTTTCTATCCATTAGATCAGAGAGAGTGAATTCATTCTCAATCTTAGGCAAAGCAGTGTGTGTAAATGTGTCAAAAAGTCTAAGACATTTTGCCTGTGGTTGTCTTCCCTTTCAGCATGAAGGAGCGTCTTGCCAACACAAGAGACACCATCGATGTCAGAGAGGACATGGCAAACCATCTGGAGGAGCAGTTTTCTACTTTAGAGAAGACTCTGCTTAACATACAGCTTCGACTCAACAAACTCATCCAACAGTGACTACACCATGGAGCCTTTCACGTCCCTTATGTGAACTGTATTTATATATTCATGTATTGTACAACAGTGTAGCAAATGCATGCATGCTCAGGATTATGTAAGTCTCTAGTATGACGAAAAACACACTTGATATACACATTATGTCATTAACGTACCTACACAAGTAAAACGTGTGACCTGGAATTTGCAGATGAACTTCACATTATCCGGGAGCTTTGATGAACATGTAGCAGTTAAATCTAGTTTTATATTGACAGTTTGCAAACATGTTCCATGTGGAGATTTCATGGTCACATTAATAGCCTCTAGTAAAACAGCAAGACACTTGTAATAGAATAAATGACTTGTTTAACTTGCTTTATTTTAATATCAAATCTAAACAGCAAATTCGCAAATATATGAGGAAGATGCCTTGAAAGGTGGTCAGCTGTTATATACACTTCAAATATTCACTTCTGTTAGGTGGAGTGTGAATTTTCATTTGGAAGAGACACAGCATGTTCGGCTGCTTTGTAGTTAAACTGGAAAACAGAGGTATTTGTACTTTCGATTGGTTCAAACAACTTTCAAGTATTTATGATCATCTACTCACAACTCAAACATGACAATATCTTTTAAAAAAAAAAAAAATACAGCATCAAGTATAACTTAGAATCCCTAACGTCACTTGGAAATCAATGCTTCACAGCGTCTGTAAAATAGAGTGTTCACCCAATCATATTTTAAAGGCAATAATAAGTCAGGAGCTACAACATCTGTGTTCCAGCTGTGTGGAATGAATTCTTGGTCTTTTACATGAAGGGAGCCTGCAAGCTGTTAAGGAAAACCAATTCATTCCTCCTAATGGTTATGCATGCAAAAACTAGCTCCATTTATAAAGACATTGCGACCAGAAAAACCTTAAAAGATAGTTTAGTAAATCACTCTGAAATCGTAAAAATGTTCAAGTGCATCATTTATGAGCAACAACAGTACTTTTGCCTACACAAAAATATTGTCTTTGTAGAGGTAATCAATTCTGAAGAAAACTTAAGGGGTGATTGCATTACGATTCATCTAAGGCTGCTTTGTTTAGGCCATTAATACAAATTTAGCTTGCTGGCACCAATTATTTATCATAGATATATACGGTACAACTTCTAGTTCCCTCTGAACCTGTGTGTGTTTAAACTTGATCTGTGAGCCTTCACTTGATTTCACATTAGCTCTGTGTGGTATTACTTCCAATTCCACGCCCATTAACTTTTTCCACAAGCCCTACAACTGAACTCTGTCGGTGTATTTAAAAGCACTGAGAAAGTTCAGGGTGTCTCTTCTGCCACTCACTTTATTTTCAAAGAATGGCAGAACGTGTACACTTGATCTGTCCCGACGTGAAATGCAGCCGGTGTCCTCTCTAAAAGTCAGCGTCCTCTTCTTGCATTTGCTCCAAAGACTTGAGGTAATCTCGAGCCAAGATCTTCTTAGGCAGGATATCTGTCAGTTAAAAAGAGAATATTACACTGAATTCAACTCATTACAGCATTCACTACTTGTCCTCTTAGTGCAGACACACAATGACATCCCTGTTTTTGGGAAAGAGCACAGACATTTGGCCCATTACAGCTGTCAGAAATGATCAAGCCATGATGATAATGATGATGATGATGATGATGATGATGATGACGACGATGACGACGACGTCTCGTTGCAGAGATAGATCTTGAAAGCTATTTTAGTCCCTGCTCAGGAAGTGATATTAAATCTGAGCTCCAGGAACACTTGGGTGGCAACAGCAATGTTTTAGATTATGACAGGCCAATCAACATACAATGACACCGGAACTGTTTCAAAAGCTGCTGCATGAATACGCAACATTTAAGTTTTAACTTTATATTTTACTTCAAATGCACCAATTTGTTTTATCCACTATTTTTTGTTTCTAGTACATGTCATGATTGTGAATAGAGTCAAATTCAGCAAAAAAAAAAAAGCTCCTTACATTACGTAATTTTATTCATACTTTTCGAGCTGAGATCAATCTACACCTTACAATCCATTGCAGTAATTTTATGTTACAATATCTCCTGGAAAATCAATTAAGAAACTGTTAACAATAATAATAACCACAAAAGAATGTCTACTTTTGGACAAATTAAGATAATGTATATCATTTAGGCAAAATCATTTAAAATCAAATCAAATGATGCACATCGTGGCATGAAAAAACAAAATATATTATGCAGTTAGCTAGACTTACACTCATTTGGTACTCCTAGCTACACCCAATGCAGTAATAATTTAATAAATAATAGTAGTAAATCCTCCCTCCATGAAGGTTGTAATGTTCAGTTTGTGTTGAAACTGTTTCACAGAGGTGCTGAATGAACGTTATGGTTATTTTAGAAGACAGTTTGTGGGGCTGTTGAATTATACTGAATTACACTGAGAAGTGTTTGTAATATTTAGTCTACCCACTGACATGAATCATTTGGCCAGAATATTATAAAGACCTGTTGGTGTAATCAACAGCAGGCTGTTGAGGCTACATTGGTTTTAGCTAAGTGTAGCTAATCAACTGGCAAATGGCTGTTTGCTATAACCAAAGACCATCACTTACCTAAACTCACAAAAGTCCCAGGTTACACTATTGTTTCAGTGGTAAAGGGCCAGTACACTGCATGCTTCAGGTAGTCCCTATAGGTCTGTCAGACTGCGGCTGGGTCTCACCTGTTAGAAAGTGGAAGGTCTCTGTCTCCTCCGCGGTGTTAGCCAGGTCACTGTAAGACAAGGTGTTGGTTTCCTTCCCGGATCCGTTGTTGAATGAGGCGAGAGCCAGGTGCTGGACAAACAGCTCCTTCAACAACAACAACAACAACACGTGTCAGCAGAAGAGAAATTCACACTAAGTGAGTACTTGAGGTCAAAGAAAAACCTGGAGCAGCTGCGTTTACAGTTTTCCCGACACGCTAGCGGTGCTAACCCGTTAGCAGCAGCAGCAGGTGGAGGCGCTGATGAATTAGCACAGCTCAGTAAACCGAGCATTTAGCATCAAACTGCAGCTTACTGTCGCCTTGGTGGTGAGGAAAAGAGCGTCCTGGTTGATGCTGGAGACATCCGGGGAGCTCTTCATGATGAGCCTCACTCTGGATATCGGGAGGGAGATTGTCTTTTTATTGCTAGACGTGTGGTCGTCTTTGTCGGGATTACTTTGAGACATCTTCATGAGGACACGGCGCCAGACAGGCGGAACTTCAACTATTGTTTTGAACACTGATGCATTTATTCTTCTTTTGCATTTAAAGAGCTGTTGATTTGGATTACTGCCACCTGCTGGACCGGAGACGCTTCATCTGAAACTTCATCTGAAAACCACTATTAGTGCTGTTACTGTCATGGATGGATATACGTGGCCACAAAGGTTTAATATTTTTTGTTTGAGGTTCCTGTTGTATTGGATTGTGCTATATTGATATATGTATTGAGCATATACAGTGCCTATTGTACAACAGCTTTTGGTACAATATAAACATTAATCTGCTGTAATAGCAGGACCACTACAAAAACTAAGCTTTATTTCAAATAATTCACTTTGTCAAGAAGGTGATATGTATTCCAAAACAAAACATCCATTTTTTTTTAAATAAAAAAGTAAGACAGAGATCTAATTATGGATTTTGGATTTTATTAGTCTTGCACAGTCAGACCTATTGCCTGAGCGCTAGAGAATGATTTTATATACTTAAAATTGAAAAAGTCATTCAAAACAACTAAAAACAGATATTATTAATTATTAATATTAATAATATTAATATAACTAGACATCTCTAGAAAAAATTGCCATATGCCAAACTTTTGTTTCTAACCATATTCACCATTTCTAAAAAGTAAAGGTTGGTTACGGTGTCCGCCGGTCCAGTGGTGGCGCTTAACTTAAGTTTGTGCCCAAAAACCAACCGCCGAAGAAGAGCCGATGACAGAGGCTGGCGAAGAAGAAGAAACAGTGGCGCTTAGCAATGGCGGTGATTTGGTCACACAAATAAACAATCTAGCTTGCAATTTAATGCTGTTCGTAAGTAAATCGTAAGTAGTCTCATGTCGTAGCTAGCTGTCTTAAGTGTGTCTGTTGCAGAAAAAAGGACACGTCTGTGTTTCTGCTGGTGTCATTTTCTGGATTCGCATCAGTCTGATATTGATGATAAACAGTTAGCAGGAACCGACTGGGCAGCTTCTTCTCATTGTTGAACACTGAACTCATTTCTTCGTGCCCTGGCGTCGTTTTTTGACCACTAACGATGCCGTTGGGTTTGAAGCCATGCTGTGCCGTTTGCAAGACAAACTCTTCGTCCATGTGGAAGAAAGGAAACCAGGGAGAAATCCTGTGTAACAACTGCACAGGGAAGAGCAGCAGTGGTGGAGCATCTGGACCCTCCATGTCCTCCAGCGCACAGCCCAGCAATGGCGGGGGCAAGCAGGTTAGTTGGGGAAGTGTTCTTTAATTCATATGTTGTCCATCTTAGGAAGACCACGGTCTGTGTTTGTATGTATTTAACAAAGTCAAAGTAGATTCAAGGATACAACAAGTTAATCAAATAACTCAGAACTGCAGCTAATGCATGTTGTACTTGTCTTTAGTCCAAGCAGGAGATCCACAGGAGGTCTGCACGGCTGAGAAGTACCAAGTACAAGGCTCCTGCATCTGAGAAGAAAGTGTCCACAAAGGGAAAGGGAAGAAGACACATATTTAAACTCAAAAACGTAAGCTAGCAATGGATTTGATTGGTCAATTTAGTTAATTCTTGTGTTATTCTGGACTGTGAGTTTATTAATTTGACTGCTGTGTGTGGTTTCTTTACTCAGCCAATCAAAGCACCTGAATCTGTTGCCACAATCATCACGTCAGAATCCGTATTTTATAAGGTATGGTATTTATTTTTACCAAGCAAAAATAATCTTAGGTTTCAGTTCAATATCAGAAAGGATCATGGTGACTATTAGTATTTCTTCATCAAATTGCCACTTTAATTACTGCACCGATGCACTGAACCGGACTGTAGTCATCCCCAGTCTCTCTATTTCATACCTACAGGGTGTTTACTACCAGACAGGAGATGTGATCAAAGTAACAGATGAGGAGGACGGGAAGTCTTACTACGCTCAGATTCGAGGCTTTGTTCAGGACCAGTACTGTGAAAAGAGTGCAGCACTGACCTGGTTAATCCCCACTCAGGCCAGCCCAAAGGACCACTTTGATCCTGGGACATACATTGTTGGTGAGCAATAAGAAATAAGAACTTTGTGCTTTTTTTAATATATACCTTTTGTTTGACTTGTTTTAGAAACGGTCTGTTTTTTTTTTTGTTCCAGGTCCAGAGGAGGATCTGCCGAGAAAGATGGAGTACCTGGAGTTTGTGTGCCACGCCCCCTCTGAATATTTCAAATCACGGAGCTCTCCGTTCCCCACCATCCCCATCCGACCAGAAAAAGGCTACATCTGGACCCACATAGGACCTACACCAGCCCTCACTATCAAAGAGTCTGCAGGTGGCAGCAGTTAACAGGACTCTGATATGGACTTCCTCTGTTGCTTTTAAACAGATATTTGTATATTTATGTAATATAATAAGAACAAAAATGGTTGTTAACTACAGCCATTATGACAGATTGATGAAGAAAAGCTGTGATTTGACACGGAAGAAACCACCATGTAACCACATTTCAAAAAAGTTGTTTACACAGTTGCAGCATTGGAATATTACTTTTGCAATTAGTAATAAACAAAAAAATCTTGTTTCTACTCTTCTTTTTGTCTGTGATTGTTTAAAAATATATATTTATTCAGTTGGAGTTGCTGTTGCTGAGTGTAAATGTACTTATTGTGTGCTTTAGTTTCTAGTTTTAGTTTAGTACTTTTTCACTTCAAAATACTTAATTTGTCCCTGTCAAATACCCAATGGGGCACATAGAGTAGCACAGTCACGAGAGAAAAAAAAAAGATAAGCTATACACATGATGGTACTAATATAATACTAAACAATATAATAAGAAAATGCAAACATGAGTCCTACATGTTTTGATAATTATGTGATAATGACAATATTAATGCAATAAAAGTGTATTGCAAAGAAATAAGCTTTACAGTAAACATAATCTAAAGTCTACATATAAGCTATTTCACAAATGTATTGTTAAGTCTTGTGTCACAACAAGAGAACCACCAAGAAACAATACATAGTTGTGTATTCTGCCTCACCGAGTATAACCGAAGGAGGAAGTCCGCCGGAGTGAAGCCTCTCGCTCTGCCTCTACACTCTTGGATAAACATTCCCAGCCAAAGTACCGAGCTTCACCTCGTCGGTGAAATTCCCTGAGTGCGACAGAAAGTCTCCCGGTGCTCCAGCAGGGAAATGGATGTTTCACTAACGTCAGATTTATTTTTTCCTCACGGGCTGGACATTATGAACTTTTCTTGATCAAAAAGAAAAGGCAGGAGTATGGGCAAATTCCAGTCCAAACTTGGTGAGACATCACATGAAATCAGCCTGTTTTTAAATGAATCACTGTAGCTTATTATCACTCATCGCATTCACTTCTCTCTCTTCATTTGGACAGCTTTGAAACGCAGACAAAACCCTGAAGGTAAGACAGTCAGATTCAACTGTGTGGTATACTCACTTCATACAGCGCCTGTACATGTGTTAACATACTTACTCTTATGTTTTGCAGGTGGTAGTCCGGCTTCCAGTGTGGTGACTTGTCAGGGGGAATTGGAGCGGATTCGCATTCACAAGGGCAAACTGACAGAGGTAGAAATTTTATTTAATTTTTCATAATTTATGCTTATTTTGCTGATATAATTTAATAATAGCCTATATATGATCGAACTAAGACATATACAGATGCAGGTAATAAGGAAATCCACCTCAGGTATTTTCCCAGCCATAAAAAAAATCAGTTTTACAATGCAGTGGACTGGCCACATGATAATCACAGCCAGAATTAAGATATTTGACACATAATTCAGTTAATTTATCGACATCATTCATCATCATCTATTTTAGATGTGTTTTCCCCATCTGAATCAATCAACATGTACATTTTGGCTGTACTAAAATAAAATAAAAATGACTTGACCATAGATTGATTGTATATAAAAGCAAATGAGAACATCCACATAAGAGCTGTACATTAAACCCACAGAGGTCTGTTCCTATACTGCAGAAAAACAAGCAGCAAGCAAAAACACAAACATTAGCAGCCTCGTCATACTGGTTTATTGCAGTGCCAGCAGCTTCATCGCAGTGAAGCCAGTTCTGGGGACAAACACTATTTGCTCACATCACATCCAAGAGACATAAAAGGTGTTTGGAGGTAGTCGTATATTTATTCTTCCGCCCTTCCTCCTCCATCTCTATAAAGAGACGTCCAAGTCTGTGAAGTGCAGCGCAGCCACCCCCCCCTCCAAACAGCAAGGTCTTTATACAGAACTGCTATGAAAAAAAAAAAAAAATCTCCACATCTGGTACTGCTTTCCTTCACCAGCCAGACAGAATGTGAGGCAGTGGGGGAAAAAGATGTGGGAAGGGGTGTTGAGGGGTGGGTGTTTGATTGCATAAATGGCATCACATGTAGACTGTTAGCGTTAATGAAGCAGTCACGTTTGGGGCTAGGATACTGAGAAATAGTGTTATAATCCAGAGTGGATGTGCCCCTTATTTTGTTTTATACATGAAAGCCTGTAAAAGCTGGTGACAGTCACACACTCTACTAATAACTATCAACACGCTGATTTAATCTGTGTAATAAGATTTTGTTGTGAAAGTAAATCACAGACGTTTTTTATGTGGTTCCAATGATCACAGGGTTGCTTGTAGGAAACAGCAAATTCACTTATAAGTCCATCTCATGTATAATACGATAAACAGCCAACATGCCAAGTTCACTTTTCTTTAGGATGTTTCATCTTCTAGCACAGCTGCTGAAGTTTTAAGATTTTGATGTGAGCTATCACCAGTATTGTTGTTTTGAGTTTCATTAAGTGTTGGAGGCGGAGGATATATATTTGTACCATGCTATATGAAACGTCTGGAAAGTCGTACAGTTGGGAAAAAGACGTCAACTCTGCCAAGTTGTTTAAAGCTTTGTGGTGGGGGGGTTCTGGGCTTGTTAATTGTAGGGTGCTTCCTGCGATTAGATTTTCCAGGCTAATACAGTTTGACACTCCATGACACCACTGCTGTAAACTGTAAACGGCAAAGACATCTCATTGTATGACACATACAGTGGCACATGACACACATACTGTTTTCTGTCAGCTTTTGGTGTTACATGAACTCTCTTTTTGCATCCTATAGAATAAAGTCTTGGCCTTTTTATATTTAAAGTATTTTCCTCGCAGAGTTTTGCAGTAAAAATGGTAAAATAAATAAATAAAGTACATTTTGCAAAGTAAAAGCAATCTTAAAACTTTGATGCAACGATGCAAAATGTATACAATACCATTTATAGACGTCATTGTGTATTGTTGAAGATAACTAGTGAGAAAAAAAAAATTGCACAGTGGGAAAAAACTGAAGACACAGACTCACATTAACTGATTGTTTACATACCTGACTCTCAATTACTAGTGACTCAGGACCAGGTGTCACCAACCTCAGTTTCTGAAGCAGCACAAACCGGTTTGCTTTGCTATGATCTCTGGACTGAAAGGGGCGTATGCGTGTGTGAGTGTGTGTGTGTAACACAAAGTTAGTATTGTAACACTGATGAGGAGTGTGTTAATCTCCTCACATGTCAGCTTCATATTCTCTATCAGAACTAACAACTAGGAGTGGTTGCTTTGACTTCTAGACACTAAGCTCTTTTGTTTAGAGAGCAAATCCACCCTTCAGTGAAATTTAATACCAATGTGTTCTGTGATAACTAAGAGGTCAAAGTGTAGCCTATGTGATTCTTTTTTATTTTGGCAGCTAAAATCCACCTTGCATGCCACAATTATGAACCAGTTTGATATAAAAAGTTAGATATTTCTATGAGAATAAGTGCCGTTCTGCCCTTTTCTATCTAATATAATACATTAATGTATGAAGTACAGTGAGTTAACGATCATTAACTAACTTCATAAGCTTTAACTAATCACATAAACTCATACTGACTTGATCATTTCTTATTGGCGAGAACAGACAACAGGAAATAATACATCCTACATTCATTCATTGCATTAGTTACACATTAATTAAGCATATGTTTTACACTCTTATTATAAACGGTTTCTCTTTAGTGCTGATTCATAATTCACCATATAATAATTAGGCCCCTACATCTATTTTGAAAATGAGGACCTGTTAGTTATTACATGCTGTTAGACCTTTTGCATGGCGTGTGACTTGGTTTTGATGCACACAAAAAACCAAAAAGTTCATGCAGCTTAATGATATTAAGATATGAAGCCCAGTGCTGAAGTAATCAGAGCCTCATCTCTCCATGTTGCATCTCCACCCTCCCTCACAGTGAAACCTCTTTTCAGGAAGGCTGTCACGCAGTCTTGCTGTGACACAGGCAGCCGCCATTCTACCAGCACTTTCAACTTTGTGATGCCAGGATGGGATGGCATAAATGGATGGTTGTGTAATGAGGGTGTACAAAAGAGAAGACTGCAGGATTCTACCAGCTGCACACCTTTCTGTTACCTGCATCATTACTCCTCCACCTCCCACCTTATTCCACTGGAAATCAAACCCAGGATCAAAGCTTCACAGCAGGCCGAGCGTGGCAGGCGGAGAGAGAGAGAGAGAGAGAGAGGAGGGTGTGGAGAGTGATTGCTCGTGTTGTGTGTGTGTTGTGTGTGTGTGTGTGTGTGTGTGTGTGTGTGTGTGTGTGTGAACGTGTATGTGGGTGTGAGGGTGTGCAGTCATCATATCATTTCTTTTGTTGCTCATCTGCATCTGCATCTGCATCTGCCCGAACATCGGAGTGTTGTTTGTGATGTATTGGATAAGAAATGTCTTGTTGGCGGCTTCAGTCCTCTCCTGCTCTGCAAAAAGCAGATACAATATGTAATCAGATGTTATAGAAATTTTTTTTAATGATCTGTTCTATGTAACAGGGCATATGCAAGTTCTGGCACGAGTCACATGTGATGAGGAAGGAAAGGTCACGACATCAACAGCTTCTCTTTCTCTTTTACTTTTTTCTGTGTTTTAATGTGCGTAATTCAGAAAGATGCGTATCGCTGCTTCATCAGATATTATGGAGTCTGATATTATATAGTCAGAGTTGATGTTGATTATTACTGAAGTGGTGTCCATTACAGCCTCCTAGAAAGACTTACATAAAAACCACAGATGTTCATGGATTGTTCCGCTTTTGCTCACATCTGGAGATCCATCCCAGCACTGGTGGGACATGAAAATCACTTAATTGCTTCCTCTACTCCTCTTTCCCTCTGCCTCTGTTAACACGTGTGTTCTGTGTTGATTTACAATCTGTCTCAATCTTTTCTCACAGAACTTGTATGTGGAATGGAGGGAAAACAAATCCGACCATAACTGCAACCTCAAGGGTGAGTACAGAATTACACGCATCACACTGACATGGTTCACTTTCTATGTGCTATGAGACCTTAATTCTTCGATTAAGCGCATTACCAGGTTTGATGCATACGCTTTGACATGTCATACCCGATTGCTTTCCCAAGGGCAAAAAGAAATTGTGAAATTAAACACATCTGTTTTATATTTGTGTGGGAAAGTTTGGACCTTTGGATGTACAGCTTTCAGTTAGCTTTTAGTTTCCTCTCTGCTGCCAAACATTCATTGAAAACAGAGCTTATAACAGGGAATTAATTATTTACAAAGGCACAGCATGTTAACACAAAAGTGTAGCTAGCCTCAGACGTTGGTGTGTGCTGATTATTGTTATTCACAGTCCGGTTCTGTGATGTTTAGTGGTTTTGCCACCAAAGAAGACACTGGACAGGGACAAAAGCATCCACTTCCAGGTCAATAAACGGACAAAGAAGAAGAAAAGCCATGCTGGTGTGAGTGTTTATCTTCATGCTTCTGACTATCGGATTGTGGGTGAAACAAGATGGCTGTGATAGTGTGTCTGCATATTTATCGTACTGATAATTGTAACTTGTGTGTGTGTGTGTGTGTGTGTTTGAGAATTACTGTGAATTAGTGAGATGTTGAACTATTCCTCTAAATGTCAATCGCAGAAGCACTAAGCTTGTTATTCTGACAATATGTGCATATACAGGACACACAGTGTGAATTGGTGCTTGAGGAGGATTCTCAGCAGGAGTGGGTCTTCACACTGTACAATTTTGACAACAGTGGCAAGGTCACAAAGGAGGTAGCTTGCTTTTTTATTTGTTGTCACACTAATTCAAATTTAAAGTCCCTCTGTACACAGTGTGTGTGTGTGTTCTGTAGGATATGTCCAGTCTGATACAGTCCATGTATGAGGTTCTGGAGGCATCAGTCAAGCAACCTTGTGGTGATAACACACCCCTGAAGATCAAGCTAGCCGTAACTCCCTCAGCTTACCCAGACAAGACCTCACAAATGGGTAAATTTGCATTTTTATTATGGCTCTAGGAGCCATGAGTATCATTCTTGGGGGGATCACTGAGGATCCAAAGTGTCACTATGCCAAGACTGTTACCTGGTTCAAAATGGTTGGACTAAGACACCAGGACTACAAGTCATTATATGATGATTTTGTCCCTCTCTCATTGAAAACAGCCAGAGAGAAGGAGCAGAGGGTGTCTCAGGAGGAAGGAAGCCCAGTAAGGAAAGTCTATTGTGTGGATGAAAACATAGAGCGCAGAAACCACTACCTGGATCTAGCTGGCATTGAAAACTACACCTCAAAATTTGACAATACAGGTATAGGCACTCCTCCTTTATTGTTATGCTTTGTAAATATCTCACTTCATGAACTGGTGGATTGTCCCATTGGGAAACACCTGAAAGTGTTTTTTGCCTCTTTGTTTCTAGAGTCACCCTGCCAGGAGCACACACACCAAGCTCACTCTGCTCTTCAGCACCACACAGTGGTGGGAAGAGAGAGCTGCATCTCCCCTGAGTCTCCCAGAAGTCTCTCTATCCTTCATTCCCTGAGAAGTAAGCCCATGTCAATGGGGAAGGACAGGAGCAGAGGAGAGGGAAAGTACTGCAGGTTGCATGGCCATCCTACCCAGTCACACCCTGCAGCACATAGTGTCCTCCAACGTTCCCACAGCAAGAGGCTCCGCTCCAGGATACAAGATGTCCCCGCATCCCTTAGACACCCTGGCTCCCAGGGCCCGACAGGGGGGGGCAGGGAGATACCAAATAAACTTCATCCCTCCTGTGGGGCCCCTCTAGCTCAAAGACATGAGCACCATCACCACCATGAGCACCATCATCATCACCATCACCACTACCACCCTTCATAAATGCATTTCAAACACATACTGTATGAAACTGGGTTCAAGCTCAGGTGAGAGGAGATGGTGCAGTCACAAAATGCTACTCAGCAGGTCCTTGAATGTGTGGTGGAATCAGGCTCAGACACTGTTATCTAATGCAAACAAAGTCCTGTAAGATAGACATCGTGGAAGGTCAGTTCATTGTTGCCTGTATGACATGACACTTTTATAGCGCTTTAGATCGACTGTTTCCTCTCAGGTAGATTACCACTTAAGCTATACAATTTAAAAGGGCACTGTGTAGTGTTATATAATGCCTGTATTGTGAACTCTATACCCAGTATTACATATTAACAACATACAGTATGTCTTTCCTGTTTGAAGATGCTAACATAATGTGCAAATTAAAGGTGTTTAGTCTGTTTATTCTGACATCAAATGTTCATACTACCATTATTTGTTTTCTCTTCTTGTTGGCGACAGTATTTACTCAACACAAGCAATAGATTCAGGGGAGATGCACTTCCCTTGAACAGAAAGAGTTTGCAGTGTGTTTCTGCATGTCTGGGCCTAATATGTTGTTTGTAATGATATTTTTCCATATCACAATGCATGACACAATGCATACATTATAATGTCACACTGAGATACGCTCTGTCATAGCGATATATTTCAGAGTTTCTTTAAGACTCCACATCTGCACCAATGTTTATATCAAGAGGAATCTGTCATGAAAGATGCAGATACCCATGTCTCCACTGACAGAAGCCTCAGTAGACCATGATGCATTGCAAATACATGACATGTTGCATTTTGAGGATGGTTAAAGCTATTTTTTATAAAGCAGATTTGAGAAAAAATGTATCTATCAACAAGTAAATTGGAGCACTTCAAAACAAAACAAACATGATACCTCAGTCCTCAGTCCTCTTTGTATGTAAGTATTCCTGTATTGCTGTTCTATTTCTGCTCTCAAAACATTCATTTTTGTTCCAGCTCTTGTGTGAAGTGTAGGCCTTACAAAGAGGTGTTGTGAATAGCGACAGGTTTTCCAGCAGCATTCAAATGCTCTTCCTACTTATCTGTCTGGCAAAAGTTGCAAATAGATACCATGCCCCAACGAAGGACGTGAGACAGCTGTTTCTATAAATAACCTCAACCCTCTTACCTACCACGAGACCCTCGAGCCT
Source organism: Seriola dumerili (assembly GCF_002260705.1). NCBI lineage: Eukaryota > Metazoa > Chordata > Actinopteri > Carangiformes > Carangidae > Seriola > Seriola dumerili. The sequence continues at coordinate 6,224,742 of NW_019174365.1, read as the reverse complement.
CATTCCTGCCTCACCACAGCAAGCCCCGTCCCAGACAAACACACAACACCCAGACAGACAGACAGACAGAAACAGAGGATATCAACAACGCAGCAAAAAGAGGAGGCAAAACACTGACACGCAGAGCTGTTTGATAGCAGCTCCTACCAAGAAATTTAGATCTGTTGGTACAAGCGGCGAGAAAAACCAGGAAACATGAAGTCTCTGCGATTCCTCGCTGCTGAGGGTTTCATTCAGACTGGTCCAACTGCTCTGGAGAACCTCAACTGTGTATCTTTCAATCTCTACCCAGTTCTCTTCAAGGCCTGCTACCTCCATGAACAGGCTGACTTACTGCGCGCTCTGATCCAAGCATGGCCTCTTCCCGAAGTCAACCTACAAAGGCTCCTGGGAAAGACAGTCGACTGTCAGTTGGACCTCACCTCACGCACCTGCCGACTTTGTCTGGAGGCAATTGTGAAGGGGTTAAAGGTACCTATGTGTTCTTGAGTATGACATGAGATCACATGTCATCATGTCATACTCACATTACCCATGCATTTTTTGCCATGTTCTTTAATCTTTTTGCTCTGTAAGTTTAAACTCTCAATCAGTTGGCACAAACATGTTTGTGTGACTTGTTATTGGCTTACAATGATTGTGGACCAGGTAATCACTTCAAAGTATTTTATCACGATTTTCTCATTTTGTGAAGGATTATGTGCTGTCTCCTCCAAGAACTTATGCCAAGTGCCTTCATGTGGTGGACCTCACTTCCCTGAAAGACATCGAGTACCAGGACTGCCCCTGCCGGTCCACCCTGGGTCGGTGGGCAAGAACCCAGCTCCTGACCCAAATGTGCTATGAGACCATGGTGGCCATGCAAGCCAACGATGTGTCCCAATCTGCCTTTGACACATCCATTGATGTCCGTCTGAACGGCTTTGTCACAGGCCGCAACTATGAGCTAGTGGCTCAGGCCTTCCTCCTCCTCCGCTACTGCCCCCTCAAACTTCGTTTTGTTGGTTTTCGGGGTGATTCCCTCGCTCTTAAGCAGCTCTTCTATGTTCTTCGACTAGCAGAGCCCGAGTCCATCACAAAACTAGAGGTGGTCCACAATGTTCCCCTGGAGGCCACACACCTGGAGGTTCTGCTGTCCAGGGTGGAATTCCCTAAGTTACAGTCTCTGACCCTGCCGGCCGGGGCGTTGGATATTAGGAGGTTGGGTTTTGATGATGATGATCTGCTGGCCACCATCGGCAACCTGTTGGCACAGCTGAGCAGCCTGACTGAGCTCTATGTGGGATTCTCCACTCTTACTGGACACCTACGCAGACTCCTGAGGTGAGTAAATAGACAGATGGATAGATTAAAAAAAAAAAGAACAAGGTGTCTTTGTTTGTCTGCAAATTCATGTGAATGAGGTGATGGATGGCTCTGAAGGTCCATCTTACATGCACATTGTAGTATGAAGAGACTTAATAAAGCCCATAATAATCACCTTTAACCAGTATGTTGCTGTTAAAATTACTGACATGATGCACGTGTGAGGACAGACAGGTGCACCTGGCTACAGCTGCAGGTCAGACATACTTCACAGTTGAGCAGGACCCCAAACACTAGAGCTGTTGATAACGGTCTGGCATATAGTTTAAACAATTTTACTTTTAGCAAAATTTTGTAAAATAAAAGCATAAACACAGAAGTTTGGGGATTTGTCAGAAAGCTTATCAGATTTTTTTATGGCCCAGTTATTTCTAGTACCACAGACCTTTTATTTCATGCGACTAATTTCCTTTTACCCCTTTCCTTTACTCAGTCCTCTCAACACTCCCCTGCAGTGCTTGGAGTTGGCCAACTGCTGCCTGAACCGTGTGGACATGACATACCTGGCCAACAGCCTCCACAGTGAGGCCCTGGTCCGCCTGGACATCAGCGGACATGACATCTTTGGCTCTTTCTCCACCTCTTTCCACAAACTGCTCGGCCGCTGCTCAGCCACATTGGCCAGCCTGGCCCTTGAAGAATGTAACATCGAGGACGAGAACATGGATGCCTTCACTAATGCTCTGACATGCTGTCAGGAGCTGGAGGAGCTCAAATTCCTGGGAAATCCTCTGACTTCTGCAGCCCTGCGAAGGTTATTCTCCATGTTATCTGCAGGTTTTCCTAAGTTAAGGTACATAGAGGTACCAGTTCCCCGTGAGTGTTACTCTGAGGATGTTACTTATCCTCTTGATGATTCAGTCCTACTGCGATACAACGGGGATTTGTTTCAACAGGTCAGGGGCCAGCTGATGGGCATCCTGGAAGGAGCTGGTAGGGGGAGTGTGGAGGTCTGCACCCCACTCACAGGCGCCTATGATCCAGACATTAATGAAACCAGCAATGAGCTGGGAGTAACTATGTTGAAGTCTTTCAACAGTGTACTTGGGAACTTTATAGGTACCATAACTGACGTGAACAACAGGAGATCCCAGGCTCAGCCCGATAATTAACGAGGTTGCCTGTAGAGGGATCAATTGAATGGACTGGCAGAAAACCGTCAGATTTAATTTAGTTATAGTGCTAGTACAGGTTGCTAGCAAACTGTCATCTGTGAAAATAAATCTAGTGAGCTGGATTTGTTTGACTAAAGCTTCACGCAAGAATTCCTTTCCTGACAACATAGCATCTCAACAGCTGTGCAGTGCAAATAGATGTAGCTCTGCAGTGATTATGGTAGATACTCAGATATTTTGTTACCTGTATCTATTGTACATGTTTTTATGTCTATATTCAGGTTTAAATATTGTATATACTTGGATTTGTAAAGGTAAAGATCACACATTTGCAACATGGGGCAGATCCCATTTTAACACATGATTGTCTGTCATACCAATAAATCAAATCTTTAAAAAGCCTGTCATAAATTACATAAAAAGTGACACTTGCAAATCTTCCAAAATGTACATTTCTTTAATGAGCAGTGTCTTATATAGGTTACATTTCATTTTAAATATTACACGGGGGACAACCATGCACCGACTGAAGACTAGGATTAACAGCTTTGAATAGAGACCGTCTATTTCTTCGTCCACTCCTCTTTTTCTTTCCTCTCACGGACCACCTCATTCAGATATGGTGACAGGTAGCTGGCATCCTAAAGGGAACATTTTTGGTGAGTTTAGAGGGGGAGACATTATGACAATTCAATTTTATTGTTCCTTTTCTCACCTCCACCCTGAACAAAAAATTATTTAAAATTTGTTCCACCTACCTCTTCATATTTTGTCCACTGGTCTTTAGGGAGGATCTGCTGCTTCATGGACAGATCCAGGGCTCTCTTGATCCTGAACATCCTGTCGTTGTACAGGTTCTCTGGAAGCCTCCTCAGGGCTTCTTTCACATCTGAATCCTCATAGATTGTGTCATCGCGCATTAAACCTGACACAGGAAACATGCGATGATGAAGATGCTAGATGGAAAATCAGTAATGCAATAGCCCATGCTCATCCAAGACGACTTTGTTTTTATATTTAGTCTTGTAATGGAGTAGCCTCAAAACAAGTGGACTCGTTTGGCTGTAAATTCTACGTTTTGAACAATACTGTTCTTTGGCCTTACCAAGCTTGTTGAAGCCACACAAGTTGTAATACCATTTGCGGAATCCAAGCAGTAGCCTGCCAGTCGCTGCTGTGAACATAACAAAGACACACACACACACAGACAGAATCAGTGAGACAGCACAACCTGATTTAAGGGACAAGACAATGTCAATGTAAGCCACAGATATGAGGAGGAAGGAGTATGGCACCAACAATGGTACGGTATTACTACTACTGGAGGTCAAGTGTATTTTATCTGTCCATTCACCTTACAGATGACTCACATTTAAGCAACTACGTACATTTACTAAAGTACTATACTTAAGTAGCTCTACTGGCTCTATCTCAAGCAGCTACTAAAGTGACATACTTACACACTGATGCATCATTATTAACAATCTAATAGATAATATTATGCCAATCAAGGCATATTTTCTGCAGAGGTAATGCTTCTATTTCTAATACTTGCAGTACATTTTGTTCAGCATAATTTAGTGCTTTTATTTAAGTGTGATTTCAAAAGCAAGACTTTTACTTGTAGTACAGTATTTTTTACATTATTGAATTGCTACTTGTATTGAAGTAAATGATGTGAAAACTTCTTCCCCAAAAGTATATAGTAGGCTACCTGAAAATTTAGACTAGAACCTGAAAATCTGTTATGCACAGAACCTCAGGTGAATCAGTACCTCAAACTGTGTAAGGTTACATTATGAAACAGACAGTCACCTGTGACTTTCAGTCACATTATCTGATTAGGACATTACATATTGGTTGACAAACAGTATATGACCTCGCCATTTGAGCTCATACAGCTAATATTTTCAATTGCATTAGAATGACAGATGAAATGACAGAACACTGGCTCTAACGATTAGGAGCTAACATTAGAAGACAACAGAGTATAGATGATACAGCATAACACAAACACGAGCTGAACGCGACAACAGCTGCTTGGTTAACATCTCTTCACCAAAATAGACAAGATAGCGAGTGTGTGGTTCCAACATAGCTAAATACTGTTTATTTCACTGTGATTAGCACAAGCGGTTAACTCTAAGCTAATGCTAGCTGACAGACACCCTTAGCATCAGTTAGCACGGGGACACTAAAGGACACACACAAGTCAAATGCGCCAAAAGCCATATTCATCCGGGCAAAATCAACATAACGTGATATTATGTGGCACAGTATAACAAGGTTCACACCATACCGGTATAACACCATCTTTAAAGAGTTCATTTAAAACTGGAAATATAAAAAAAGAGCGCTGTTCATTTACCTGGTGCCCTCGACGCCATCTTTACCACTAAGAACGGCCGTGGTGCATCATGGGTAAAGATTATTGAGGTCATTGCCATTGCGCAATGTGACATTACGTGTTTATCATAGACCATATATTAAAAAAATGCTTTAATATTAATTAGAAATGTGTTATAGGAATCTATTAAGCATAGTAATGTTATCGAAATCTCTCTGACAAATCAATTAAGTCAAAGAGCAAGATAAAATACACTATGCAGAAAAAACAACTATCTCTGACCAGGACTATGATTTCATGAGGGTTGAGCAATCACAGTTAAGTTCATCAAAAAGAAAAAGACGTCGCTGTGAAGTGAGCTAAAGTGAAAGTTGAGGAAAACATAATTTGAAATACTGAGCCACGGATCAATGAGAAACTCAACTCCAGATTTGATAAGTCTGGGAGTAGTGATTCTTGAACTGGATCTGGTCCATCATGGTCTGGATGTGAGTAAAAGATTTCACATTTCACTTTGACATGTAGTGGAGCAGTATTAAGTAGCACATGGCATGGAAATGCTCATGTAAATTGAAAGTAATAGTTGCATTCCACCACAGAACAAGTGAGATCTGATCCTTTTTCACATTAATAAGTAAAATCTATTCTCATTACAGGCAGCGTGATTGATGATAATTTTATACACAAGCAAATGTTTTATAGAACCTTAATCATATTTTTGGTCTCTTCAGATAAACAGTCATAGTAAATAAGAACAGTACTTCAGGCAGAAGAGCTGATATACACTGTGTACATTTATTTAACATCACATTTACAAAGCAAACTTTTTATTTCAAACATACTGTATGTTTAAAGACATTGATGTCTGCATGTATCTGACATTATGGTATTTATTATGCATGTTGAACCACTTCTCTGAAGTCCACTTTTATGTCTCCTAAGGAAGAATCAAAGTGTCTTTTGGAACAAATAAAAATCTTCCAATGTGGCCAAAGCCAGATCTGTGCAAAAAGTCTCATCTGGCAAGGACACCAGGCGATCCAGGGAGATGTAGTTGGGCAGGGCGGGGTCATACTGAGCTTTTCCGAGGTACTCAAGGAACAGGTGGCGCTCTTTAACACGCAAGTACTTGGTATTCAGAACCTATGGGAGGAAAAATACTCAAGGTATAATTCTAAATATAGATAGAACACAAATAAAATGAATCCAAACTGATCCTAAACTGGTAAAATTGCCGACAACCAGCAGTTCAATGTACCTGTGGGAACTTGGTGATCAGGTGGTGGGGCAACTTCATGGTGTTGTGGACGAAGTCAAATATTTGGGTTAACTTCCTTTTGTTGGCAGTCAGCACTTTTGGAATGGCAATAACTATGTGTTGGATCTCATTTTCCTTAAAGCCAAACTCTATTTCACATACCTAAGTGGATCACATTTGCACACAGACACATACACACAAAAATAATCAAAATATTAAAAGACAGTATCTCAGGGGGTAACTCAAACAATGGATGCGAATCATGCAATGTATAATGGATAATGATGTATTTTATCATTTCAGTACCTTCAGATTTTCTTTAACAGGCTCCAAACTGCTGCACAGTAATCTGGGTAAACGAGCTACAATGTTCCGAGTCTAGAAAGAGAAACAAAACCAGCTATAATTTGGCATACTTCTTTCTATCAACAAACTCACCATTTCTTTTTGTGTAGAAAAAACATCCAACACACTGATAATACTGGTAGAAAGCTTACATTAGAAGCACTGAGGTTGAGGTGCTGCTGATAAAAACCCAATCTGTTGTCCAGCCTCTTCACACTGAAGTTTAGCAGATACGGAGCTCTGGAAACCATGGATGCAACAGTCTCAGAGCTGAACTTCTTTGACTTGAGATAGTTCACCCTTCAAAAACAACAAAAAAGACAATGTTACTAAGAGAGTCTCATAGCAGATCCTGATCTGCCACTACTGCAATATACAGATTACACAGTTATATAGTTTTGTGTGTTTTATCTCATCAGACAGATTTAATTTAGAATAAAATAATTTGTTGAATATAAAGACGTCGAAATGTTTCTGTTTCTGGGATCCCTTCACGTCACCTGGTCTGCAGGTTTTCCAAACTCTCAGTGAGAATGAAGGGGTTGTGTGTGATGATATAGCCAAAGCGAGAGTCCTCCACCCCGATCTCTTTGAGGAACAGCAGCCTTGGGGCCACGTCTTTGTTGAAGTCGAGCTTCAGCAGCATGGAGCCCACATTGGGCCTTTGTTCAAGCTTCCAGAGATTCACTCCTGCAAACACAGAAAGAGGTTGAATGATCAGAAAAAAATAGATCTGGTGGCACGGACAATTTGAAGACCATTGCATTAACCATTATAGTTCTAAATGTGCTTCCTAACAGTTTAAATAAAAATGATTAAAATATTCTCAACAGTTGATCTACAATTTCATTACCTAGTTGTACCAGCTTGCTGAGTGTCTCAGACTTGTCAACGTAGTCTCCAAGAGAGGTGGAGGCTGGAGGTATGGCTACAGGAACAGATATACTGACAGCCTCTTCATCACTGATCTCCTCTAATGCAGAAAATTCAGCAGCAGCATCAAGATCTGATGAATTAAAAAAAAATAAAGACTGAACACCCATGAGAAAAAAAAGCTGAAATCTAAATATAAATGCTGATGCTCAGTGAATATGCTTCTATGGTCAGCAACAGCAAACCAATATGTACCTAATGGCATCTGACTTTCTTTCAATGGCACAGCATCTCTGATTGGCAGCAGGGGGCTCTTGTATGCTACAACATCAGTTCTTGACAATTCTTCTGTGAATTTGTCTTCCTTTGCCTCAGTTGCCAGATGTCTGGCTGTTAAGTCACTGTAAGAGAGCATCTGTTGTTTCCACCTCTGTCTTGCCTGATTTGTTCTGTGATTCCCCCTGAAAAATGAGAATCCATTTGGGATTTTGGTGGCCACACTTGTAACTGTTGTGCAATGGCGAACTTGAGTGGTATACTGCCAGGTAGTAGCCCCCGTCTTAGAGCAAAGAAAACTTCTACATCTCAGACACAGCAGTGCACAGGATGAAGTCATGTTGACCCTGCAGAGAAAAAATGAACACAGCATGTCGGTCTGGTTTGGTTTTATTTTTCCATAAGACAACCCACCCATCAAATCCTACAACTGTCCACATATTGAAAAAAAAAGAAATAAGAGAAAATCAATCCAACATGAACCATATGCACAAGAAATAGAGAAACTATATAAAAAAAAAAAGACTATATATAGATGGTCCACTCTACTGTCTATACTGTATATTCTGAAAGCTTTTACTGGACACTACAATACAATTTAACATATAACCATAGGAATACGTGTGCAGTACAGTCTGCTTGAAGTTACCTATGGTAATTAAAAGATCACTTTTACTTGTAGGACACGTCAAAGTCAATGAATAATATAGTAGTACTAATTTTGATTATCTACATGCTATTGCAGGAAATATCCGCTATAATATATAGCCTGGTACATTCAGCTGATGTAGCGTTGTAGTGTTATTCCACAAGACTGGTATTCGACCTCTGATGTCTAGTTTAGCTGTTCCTGTATGGTGTACAGAAAAAAAATCTAATCCAACCGTTTTCGATATCTACAGAAAGGGTAGCTGGAACAATTTACCTGTCGGTTTGTTGTTGATACATACAGGTAAGATGTAAACTAGATAAAAATCTGAGACTGAATTGATGCCCTACAAGAAGCCAGCTATAGCCAGACTTAACGTTAGCTCCTAGTTAGTTAGAGGCTAACATGACAACAAGCCTCTATAAGAAACGACCAAAGCAAACAAATTAGTTTAGATTTAGATATAAGTTATTTTTGAAGTTACCTTTTTACTCACAACCTGTGAATAAAACACTTAATCCTCAAATCACTCCATCATCCCCGAGGTCTCACTCAATGTACACTGTTTTCATGTGCTCAATACCGGAAGAACTTACCGGAAATGTCACAATTTAGGATGTACCACAGCGGTGTATGCATGGGTAAAACTGATGCTTCTAATGTACTCATGAGGGTGAGTACTCATGAGATTTTGAAAAAAGTGTAATTATTTGAATATTGGATTACGATCCCTAGTGATTTTAAAATATTATATTTTAATGTAACGCTTTTGTTTTGGTGACTAGAAATAGAACACGTAATTTCACTATACTCGCACCCATTTGCTTTGTGGTTCAGTCCATCTTCAAGGTTCTTGCGTATGGATCTTATTTGCAGTGTCTTGTCTGTCTATCTTTACAACTTGTGGCTTTAGCTGCTAGAATTTCATTGGTAAAGTCCAGAAAGTAGCCCACAGCTGCGATATGGCAGCCGCCGTGACTACCCGATCAACGCGGAAGGATGATACCAGCTACAAGTTACATTTCCGAATGATAAACGAGCAACAAGTGGATGATATCTGTATTGATTTCTTCTATAAACCACACACTATTACACTGCTGACAGTTACTGTGCTTAGCTTGATGTACTTTGCTTTTACCAGGTAAATAACTGTAAGAATCATACATTTTTCTGCTAAATGTAAAGCTAGGTTTGAAGTTAAACCGCTCATTTTCCACGTATAGCTGCCTATGGATGTAATACAGTGTTGAGTTCCCAGCAGCATAACCTTCCCTTTGTTAATATGTGATACTGTTTTGTGACAGGGATGATGAGCACTTAGACAACAATCTCCAAGTTGGCCTCTTTGTGGTTGTCTCCTTCTTCTTGGTCATCAGTGTTCTGGCCTTTCCTAATGGTAAGCACCATCATTATTTAATGGTAATTTTTCAGTTTTTGCAAATTATGCTGGGAATTTTTCACCATTTTCTGACATTGTATAGACCAAACAATTAAACATCTAATTGAGAAAATAATCAGGAGATTAATCAATAGTAAAGAAAAATAGTTAGTCGCAATCCTACTTCATTTTGTTCATAAATAATTACTATACCTTGGAAATAGTTTACCAAAAGAAAAAAAAGAAAACAACCTTAGCTCCAGGTGTACTTGCTAGCTTTTTTCTAGAGCTTTCAACTGCATCTCACAGTCTTCCTCAGTGGATGCAGTTTGCTCAGATACAATGGATAGCTCAGTTGACAAGTATGAAACAAGTGATAACAGGTGGTCATGTGAGGGGAACAATCTCCATGACATCCTAGCAAACCCCATCCACTGAGTAAGACAGAAGAAAGCTCTGGAAAAAAAGCTAGTAAGTGGACTATGAGTTAATTTTCTTTGGCTGAATTTTTCCTCTACTGCAAATAGTGGAAATACACCAACAGTCACTTATGTTGCTTTCTTCATCAGGACCTTTTACCAGGCCACACCCTGCGATATGGCGAATGGTGTTTGGTAAGTGTTTGTCTACATTTTCTTCACTCACCATGCATCAAAGTAACCTAGCTTTTCTGATAAGATCCAGTTTTCATCTCTCTTCAACCTTACTCGCTTTCTCCTGTTGTGGGTAGGTCTGAGTGTACTCTACTTCCTTTTTCTGGTCTTCCTCATCTTCCTCAACTGGAACCAGGTGAAGACTCTGATGTACTGGCTGGACCCAAATCTGCGCTATGCCACACGGGAAGCCGACATCATGGTAAGGTTTGTTTGGAACTTAGAATTAGTTAATTTTCCTTTGAACCATCAGAGCAAGTTCATATCAAATCAAGAATGTTGAAAGATTTCAGAAGTAGGAATGGCCATAGGAAGGCCCGACAGATCTTTGATATTGCCAGACAAATTTCCTTGCTTCTGTAGAATCACGGGTTACAAGCTCTATATTGAAAGTTTTCATGTATATAGATAAAAAAAAAGGGTCCCATTCATAGAGCAAACAGATCATGGCTACTGTGAATAAAAAAATACAATATCATTCATTTAGGTTTGTTTGTGGAGCTTTGCCTTATCTGAATCAAGCTGATGTAATTTGTTGTACAGATTGCAAAAACTAGTTATTTAGTAAAATTGAAAATAAAACTTGACTTGATTTAGGTATAAAATTCTATTTTTCAGAGTTTAATAAACAAAGATTGAAAGAATAAAAGATCAGCATCATTGTAATCATTTGTGTTTTCGGAATAACTTTCAGATTTCTTTTTTGATGGCCGTTACTTTTCTTTTCTTTTCTACAGGAATATGCTGTAAACTGTACAGTGATAACATGGGAGCGCGTCTTGAGCCACTTCGACATCTTTGCATTCGGCCACTTTGCAGGCTGGGCCATGAAGGCACTGCTCATCCGCAGCTACGGCCTCTGTTGGACCATCAGCATCACCTGGGAACTCACAGAGGTAATCTGTGTGTGTGTACTTATGTTCAAGATGAGAACAGGATTTATCTGCCTACATTAAAATTTGTGACGTAAATCATGCACACATTTATGTAGAGTTCAAGGACCTAGACAACCCCCACTGGGAAGTCTGCAAGGTCATGCAAAAAAAGTAATTACTTGTAAACTGTAGTGATCCAGCTCATACAAGAGAACAACATTGCTTCAGCTCAGTCTGAGCAGGCAACAGGGATTGATTGTTCCGGAGAAACCCATCATAACAAAACAGTAGTATCAGCAGGAGTTTCTGCACATGCCAAGAGCTGCTGCCTTGACTGCTGCCAATTGTTGACAGGAAGGATTAGATTACAGGATTTAGCCTAATACCAGATTTACCCATCACAGAATCGACTTCGTCACGGAGCCTTTGGTTGAACAAGGTGCAACATTCATCATCATACAAATAACACACTAACTAAATTTACATTTTGTAGATTTAGTATTTTCCAGCCCCAGCTTTTGATGTAACTTCTCGCCACATAAATATATTGCATTTTCATTATCCTTTCCACTCTTTTTTTTTTTTTTTTTTTTTACAGCTGTTTTTCATGCACCTTCTGCCAAACTTTGCGGAGTGCTGGTGGGATCAGGTGATACTGGACATACTGTTGTGTAATGGAGGGGGCATCTGGCTGGGTATGACCGTCTGCCGCTTTTTGGAGATGAGGACCTACCGCTGGGCCAGTATCAAGTCAGTCAAACTTTTTCTTTTCTGTGTATTTTCTAAAATCATACAGATGATATATATAGATCCTTAAGATTTTTTTTTGGGATCACAAATTTAAAAATCAAATGCTCCTTCCTATTGGAAGGACTAAATCCAGTAATTCCCAAACATTCTCTCTCATGCCGCCAAAAATATGATTGATAGCATTTTAGTTTCTGTCGTGCAAATGAAAAAAAAAAAGTTCCTGCTATGTTAAATACAACCTACCCTTTTCTAAGGAAGTACTTTATCCTGGCCACACAAAAGACACGAGGCTCTCATACCTTGGATTTGACTAATGCGTTGGCTTGACAAGCAACACCATTCTTCTGTTCTATTCTTTCAAATGTCTGTCCATGTTGTACTTCACATGTCATTTCGCTTTCTGAATACACCTCACTAGCCTGAATCTTGATTCTTTATCATCCCCAAATAAATCACATTCAAAGATAATTTTTGCAGCAGACCTTATGACTTGTCACAGCGGAAAAGCACAAGTGGAACGACGGCTCCAAGTAAAAATGTTGGTTGTGGAAAAAAAGGTCTGTTTAACTGAAGTTTTACTCTTCGTTTCTCCCCTTGGTCTTAGCCCATTGCTGCTGTATGAGACAAATTATTTAAATCAGATGATTTATGACACTAGAGTTCTCCATAGCCCCGTGTTATTGTATGAAGCAAGATTCCGTATTTATCACTGTATCCTCAAAGGTGTACATACTGTGTCTGTTCAGGGAAATCCACACCACCACAGGGAAAATAAAGCGAGCCGTGCTCCAGTTCACCCCGGCCAGTTGGACCTACGTGCGTTGGTTCGACCCAAAGTCGTCCTTCCAGAGGCTCGCAGGCATCTACCTCTTCATGATCTTATGGCAGGTAGGCTTTGACCTTTGACCCAGAAATTCTTGTAAGATTGTAAAAATCCCTAGTATTAATCTGTTGATAATTTTTTTTAATTAGAGATGAATCACATATTCTACAACAGCTCCCCTGTTCACTGTCCCATCCTGTTATCTATACTGTTATGTTTGTCAGCAAATACATCCATGGAGAATCCTATTAAATCGTATCCGTCCGACATCCCTTATCTTCACAGCTGACAGAGTTGAACACGTTCTTCCTCAAGCACATCTTCGTCTTCCAGGCCTCTCACCCACTCAGCTGGTGTCGTATCCTCCTTGTTGGAGTCATCACTGCACCCACTGTGCGGTAAGTTTGCTCTTCAAAATGACATCTCTTTACACACCACTTATGAGCAGCAGTAAATGTGATATACTAGATTTGAACACTACCTAAAACAAATGCTAAGTTGTCGGTTCAAATACTTTCTGACATTTAGGTCTGTGTGGAAATCTAAAATATTTGCTTTGTTTGCTGTGTTAAAAAGAATTCAAATGAGCCATTTTCTTGAACTCTTTTCAGACAATATTATGCATACCTGACAGACACTCAGTGTAAACGCGTTGGCACACAGTGTTGGGTGTTTGGGTAAGTATCAGTATCACCTGTCAGTTCATGTTTTTAGTGATCTAGAAACAAGTTTGGAAGCTGCATTAATGGTGGTTTTCGAAAACTTAGTGCACCCCTAGTAGAAATTCTTATATATATTTATTTCATTGCACTTGCAGAGTTTTGGGTAAAATTTGCTTTTATCCGCTCGTCAGTTAAATCACAACTCCAATAGGAGTAGTCTGGAAAGCAAACTGAACTGACATTGAACCTTGTCCAGAGCCTGGTAGGTTTTCTTTCATTTTGTCGCCATACTGTCACAGCGATATGTGTCCTCGCTGGCTGGATGTTCGAGTTTTTGATCAAACAAATTACAGTGAGAACTTCTGCTCTGACGACGCCATGAATTGATAGTGTCACATCTTCATCTTTTCCTGTTTATAGTTGAAATCTGTTGTAGATTCATATATATATTCAACTGAACAGTGAATGGAGATGGACTTCCTAGCAGTGGCAACAACAGTCCCCACTTAAACCACAGTTTTACTATCTTCAAGGTTTTCATTTGGGGGTTCTTTGGAATTGTTTTTGCCATAAATGTTTAGTTTTAGATTTGCTTTATTGAGATTCAGTTTTCTAACTCTTTTTCTAGTCCATTGAAATTCATAACATTATGACCTCATCTCAGACACAAAGCTGCTGATGTCCTCAGTCTGCTCCAGTTTCTATAGCAACGAGACAGGCTCTCTCCGTCTGCTTGAAACACTGAACGCTGAGACCACTCTCTCGTCTGAGGTTTACCTCTGCAGTGTAACCTTTAAAACTGAAAAAGTGCCCACTGCGGTTGAACAAATGAGTTTTCCTAATGTGTTTATGGGAAACAACAATATAGAGCGCATGCATTTCGATTTAAATGCCAGAAGTGTTGCACATCCATAGAGAAGCTCCATTGCAATGAAGTTTCTTTGCCAAGAGAGGGGGCCATTGTTAAATACAACAGTCTGTGTTTCAAATTTCCAGAGCAGCAAAACTACCCATTTAATTCTACTCTTGTATTTCACCTTTAGAGCTATTGCTTTCCTGGAGGCTCTTGCTTGTGTGAAATTTGGACACGACTTGTTTTCCAAGACACAAATCCGTTATGTACTCCTGTGGCTACTGTGTCTGGTAAGTGTGTGTGTGTGTGTGTGTGTGTGTGTGTGTGTGTGTGTGTGTGTGTGTGTGTGTGTGTGTGTGTGTGTGTGTGTGTGTATTTCTGCACTACTAATGGACATGATTCACTTCAGTGCATCCTGAACTGTTGCATGAGAATTATGTAACTATAATTCCTGTGGAAATATAACAACACTGCAATGCCCTTATGTACCTTTTTGAAAAAGGAACATCACAACTTCATGGACACATTTTGAAAATTAGTAGATATCATGATAATGTCAAGCATAATGACTTTACTTTGACCCTTTTGCTTCTGGCATATCATGCAGATATATACTCAGTGATTCAATACATAAAAAAGTCTGTTCAGTGCTGTGTTGGACCCTAGTAACAGTTGTCATGACTGCTATCAGGCTACACTGATGGTTATTGGCAACTTTAAAATTCCTAATAAGTCTACTGTTAAAAAATGTTCAAGCTTGCCCTCCCAGCACCCACTATGGTGCTTTTTTCAGAGTCTGTTAGATCATGTTTCAAGCCCATTCTTGGTAATTTGTTACTGTTAACATGGAAATCCAAGTGTGAAAACATTGTTGCCATAGTATGCATCAGGTTATGTAGCAGTATTGTGCATACTGTATGCAAATTTAAAGGTAAGATCTATTCATTCTGCAGGTGCAGGATTTCTATGTTTCTGGTCATTTAGTGTATTTTCTGGCATGTCTTTGCAAAAACATGTAAACTACAGTTTAAGCAGACTCATTCATTTCTGTTTTGTATCCTCTTTTTTTCTTCCTTTTCATCTTCTTCAGGCACTCATCACGCTTCTATGCTTATATGGGATGGTGTGGTATGAGCAGAGTAAAATGAAGGTAAGATGTCATCTTGGTTCTTGATTGAATGTTGCCATGATGTCTGTGTTAAGAGTAAGGTAAAACCATCTGAAAATCTTGTTTTGCTGACCTATTTTCGTTTGCAACAACAGAGAAAAGCACAGGTGTTACTAATAACATAAACAACAGCATTCACAATACCAACATCTTGAAACTGAAACCGCTAAATGGAATTCAACAATTATTTATACTATTTTTTACACCTGTGCTTTTTCTGCTGTGACACGTGTCTTTGAAAAATGCCTCGAGACGTGAAAATCTGAACCAGAAGAAGTCAAACAGTTCTTTTTAGTTCAGTTATAAGTTACTGGTTAGAGTCGTGCATCTTATTAGTGTTTGTCAGAAATGCCACGGGCTCTGAGCTTTCTTCTGTTTACAGAGCATTTCTATGCAAAGTGAGGACTGCGATGACAGCAGTGTTGTCGACTCATGTGGTTTCATCCCAGATGGTGTTGCAGGTCAGTCTCATAACCGGCAAACTGTTCACTAAACTGTTCACTAAACTCCAACCTAAATGTCTAACAAAATGATGTTTCTTTACTCCATAGGTCAGAGGGAGTCCTTGAGAAGTGTACAACCTACAAGACGGAAGCGAGCCTCTGGGAGAAACAGATTTGTGAATGGCCATGGAGGAAAGAGACAATAATCAACACTGACGCTGAGTGTTCACATCCTCTACGAAGGAGATGTGTGATGGATAGACTCTAGAAAGCACCCAACAAAGGGGAAAACATTATGCACATTACAGAATAATTGTGGTTAGAGTTGCACTAAGGATTTGAAGAATCCTAGAGACCAGGAGGTAGACTCCACAATAGAACATCAACAAGCCTTGATATGTTATTTCAGCTTATCTAGTTGTAATAGCTGTGGGAGTCAGAGGCACAACACATCAATGAGCTGAAAGCTACATAGACCTGCAGACCAGGGTGGTGATGTGTGGTATGTGGAATCGGCAGTACTAGCAAACCTTTAATACCGTATGAGAAGGGCAGAATTGAAGATATTTTTAAGAAATATGCACTACATTTTGAAAGAGAAGATTGCCTTACTTGGATTATATAAATTAGCATGCTAGCCTCAGCGTCATCCTACACCCAGCATTTTCTGCCTTAAATTACTGAATGTTGTTTGGATGTTTTGCACTTTGGGACATGCACATATGTCTGGTCAGGGGTGTGCCAGCTTTATCAGTCTGGTCTGGTTTGCAAACCAGTCCACACAACCACCCTGAGTATATATATATATATATATATTTCTATATGCCCTTGGACTTGTTTGCACTTAATCTCTTGTCTCTTGACTGTTGTTTATCAATATTTCTGTCACTGAATTTAATAGCTTTACTAGAAAAACTAAAGATCACAATTATTGTTGTGCATTTTGTAAGTCATTTGAATTGGTGGTGATATGTTAACTTTGTTGATTTGATGTTTTAGTGTTTTTATAACAATTGCCTCAAGTGCCAAATTTGCACTTATCGATAATACAGTAATCTACTGGTATATACAGCACTGTCTGCTTTTCCTCAATGAAAATAACAGCATCAGGAAAAATTTTTTCTCTAATTTAAATTAGAGGAACGACAAAGTTTAACCGAACCAACTGTAGCATTTACATGTTTTACATTCCTACCCTTCTAAGCTTTTATCAATGTGATTATTGGAACTGTTGAGATGTATGTTATTTTTGCAATTTTGTATGTGTTTGTAATTAAGAGAAGTTAGCAGTGTATGTGTACGCTGTACTGACAGAATACTGTGACATTCAATGCAATAGCACTGTGGTGACATTCAATAGCAGAGGATAATCACTTGTGTGAAATTATTCTTTTCAGAGGCAGTCTTTTTGAGGTTTTTTAGTGCTCCAAAATAATACAATGTTACGTTAATATAGCACAATAGGTGACTGGTCCACATAAGTTGTTCTTAATATTATTGAACGATGCAGTGTAGTTTCATGTTTAGTGTTAGAGTGTGTTTTACAACCTCCCGTTAGTTTGACAAACGTTACTAAGTGAATGTTTACTGATTGAATTTGTATTGACACTGTTTAAATAAAACTTTCTTAATCACTTGCTTGCTGCACTGATTTCAATTTTTAGAGTATCTACAATGATTTAACTGTCAGGCCACAATGTGTTTAGTATGAAATGTTTAAAATTTGTTATTTGTTACCTTCAATGCAATACTTGGTATTGCAGATTTTTTTATTTTATATGGGTGTGTTTGGTTGTTTTTGTACACATAAAGTACCACATATCATATTTTATCTTATTTGTTTTTCATTGTGTCCACATTTTGAGATATCTCCATTAACAGCATTAATTGTTACCATTTTGATTTCTGTGTCTCCCCTACAATATAACAGAAATAACTTAAAATATTTCTGGGGACAGATCCAAGAAACAGTTCACATATAGTTAGATGGAGAACCTTGCTGCAGTATGTTTTGTTGTTACAATATGTGTAAGTAGACATTACAACACAAAACATGTTTTATAATAATTTGATTTCCTCTTCATTTACCCAACAGAGCTCACATGAAGATGGTGCAAGCATACTTAAGATACCTATAACGCACATTACATCAAAGTAGTACTACAGGAATGCCATGTTATAATCATAATCAAAAGCTGCCAAATAGCAAAATCGTACAATATTTGCCTTTCAAATGTCGTGGATTAAAACTATAACGTAGCATATAACAAAAGTGCCCAAATACAGTACAAGTGCTTGGAAAATGTACTTAAGTACAGTACTTGAGCAAATGTACTTAATTACTTTCCACCGTGGTCAGCGAATCGTTGCATATCTACTGAAATTACAAAATTACGCTAATATAAATAATAACATGTTTTAAACCCTTGGCTATATAATAATTTTCAGTCGTATGACACAAAATAAGCCCATGTTAGAGCCATGTGGTACAAGATCCTGTCAAACCTCTTTGTTATATTCAGTTACTACATTTCCCATGATGCCACTGTGCGTGGCCCCTGTGCTGCATGACAGCTATCCGGCGCCGAAACACCGATAGACGCTCAGACGAAAAAGCCATGGCGGCCACGGGTGGAGGGAAAATTAGAAGCAGGAGATATCACATCGCCTCTAAACCTTACGCCAAGAGTAAACAGGTAAATCGAGTGAAAGTTTTCGTGTTAAAAGCCCGTGTCGAGGACATTACTGTGACCGCAGTGCCACTATCTTTCAGCGGTTGTTATTGTTTTGTTGGAGACATTTTACGGCCTGCTGTTAGCGCTCGTGGCCTCCACGCGCTGCTAGCATGTCCGGTAAATGCTAGAGAATTAGCATGCTGGCTTATAGGTTAGCAAAATCAGACGGATTTGACAGGTCAAATCACGGCACAGCGAGTCGTTTATACTAGTTAATTAGTATTTGTTAAAGTGCAAGCACACACATGACACGTTGGAATAACCGGCCTTAGCTCTATTGGGAAGTTCTTAGCTGCTAGCAAAGTTAGCAGAAGGCAAGGAAGTAGAATTCTACGTATTAGCCGTTGTAGCTAATGCAGGCTAGCACTGGCGAGCAACGCATTGTTGTCTTCGATTCTTAAGTTTGGACGGTTCACGCCGTTGCCGGTAAAAGTGACATGGTCGCTTGGACACAGTAGCTTGGGACCTGTCCACAGCTGCGTGTGACTAGCTTTCATGCAGATGAATTTTAAGATTGTGGTGCTGGCGTCCCGGGAAACGTTTGAGATGTCAGGCTAACTAACGTTAGCCAAATCTCAGCCAGTTGGATTGCGCAGGAAGCATCGGCTGGTTGGAAAACCCACATGGTTGCCTGAGTGGATTCACTTGGTGCTTGGACAACAACTAATGTTAGTTTTAAAACCACTCACGATTCACATGATGTGAACAGTGGACATAATGAGTCTTGATACACGGGAGACTTTTGATCTATTTTGTCAGTCGCTACGTAGAATATTCGATTGACCTACAAATCAGATAGTTTGTTTATATGTCAGACAATTTGTCAATGTGTCCTCTCGACTGCACAGACAACTGTGTGAATATTTGTAGTTATACAACCAGCAGATCATTGTGACAAACTAAAGGCTATTAGCTAGACACACTTAGTTGCCAGTTTATTAGGTACACCTAGCAGACAAGATTATGATTGTTTCATTGATTAGTCATCATTGTTAATGGTAGGCATTAGTTATTCAGATTTATGTGAACTTAGACTACTTTGCATTATATACAATTTATTTACAATTTACCCAAAATTATAAAGCTACAAGCTGTGGTCATGATGACAGCGATTATTTAGTGATTATATAAACTAAATATCGTGTTTGGCATGAGTGCACCATTTGTGTCACACACACACATTTGAGTCCACCTTCATTGAGATAAATGGTGTGAAGAATTACCCCCAGTATTGCGCAATACAATTCAACACCACCACAAACTAGGGCTGATGTTTTACACTGCATTAGTTTTAACTAGGTGGGCCTAAAGAAGTGTCAGCTGAGTGAATATTGAGCTAGTGTGGGGGTTTTTTTGTACTTAAGCGAGTATGCAAAGAAAAGATATGTCATTTTTCTCATGAATGCTGCTGACTTGGCATGCAGTATCAGTAACATGGTGAATCCCCTGACACCATATCCCCTTGCACTGCACCAACAGCAAAACTTATGATCATTAGATGTTGACCCTATGATACATATTTGCTGTTGTTTAGACAGTGTTGAAATGAGGGGGAGACTGACTGGAATGATGCATTGCTGCCAAGAAACAAATGCAATAACTGACCAGCTTGAACTTGTAATATTAATTTTGAATAAATGCAAACATGAGTTGAGCAGTTTCTCATTTGTGTCATGATTACATACATTAATGCTCATATATTACACTAAATAGCAAATACTGCAGAAGTTTTTGAAGTTCACACAAATGTGTCAGAACTGAAGTCAGCCGAAAACAATGATTATCCCTATCTTGTTTACAGTTGACATGGAAAAAATGGGTAAAGCTTTTCAACAACAGCTTACTTTACACAGCTTTATGGGTTAAAAAGCAGGAACATGATAAGACATGCAGCTTTTGCACCATTGCAGTTTTGATTCATCTCAAAACTTGATTGCTTGCAAGTCGTAACAGTGGGAGCCCTTCTCACCAGCACTTACTGTATATCTTCACATGGCATAAATGAAACAATTGAGCTGTATAAAGGATCTTAAAAGGTGTTGGAGTATGTGTTCATCACATTCATTCATGTGATTTTTTTTTTGAGCTTAAAAAATTAGATGTACTGATCTTTTCGGTTACAGGCATGTTCAAACTTAGACATGAGAGCTTCCTGAGAGAGCAGTATCAGTTGATGGCAGGTCATGTAGTCACATGACCCTGTCCACAGCAGAAATGTGGCATCCTTAAATCCTAATAACAATAGTGTATGTAGCGCTAAGTAAACCAGCACAGTGGTGTTATTACACTCTTGACTAGTCAAAGTTGTTTGTATTTGCACATAGGTTAAAGTGCAGGGTGGCCAACAGGTGTATATCAAAGATAAGCAGGAAGCAAGAGACACGTGGCTGTTATCAGGAGTTGAAAGCTACCAGGGGTTACACAGCATGAACATGAAGAGATGAACCAGCTAACTAGCTCCTTCGCTCAACTTTTCCCATCTCCATCTATCTTGTCACAAAAACATGGGACAGCTTTGCCTTATCTGAAGACATTCAAATGCAGTCATATTACCAGTCTAATAACCAAATAAATTATATTATGAATGAAATTGGTGCAGGAAAAAAAGCTCCAAATTTGAGTTTTGCACAGCCTGGTTCACTGCTCTCCAATAGATCCTTCCCTTTAATTGGTCATTACATTCATGTTATAGATTTTGTTTCTGGCTTTGTTGTGCTCCCCCACTGCAACTCCAAAACTGCTCTATGGAGTGGGGTTATCATTTATGAAACAAACCTTGAGTCCTGGAGAATATACCAGCATTAAATGCTCATATATTCAACTACAGGAGCGAGTTTTGTTCAAGGCACCAAGTTAAACAGCATTTTGATAACTTTTGAACAGAATATACTGATTTCAAGGTCTGCAAACCCATTCAGAGTGGTGGATATATTCCAGTTAGCCAGTTAAGCCCTAGAAAGTGCCCACAATGTAGAAGACATTTTTTCACTGAGTTGCTAAATCTTATAGATTTTACAGAAGTGAGCTTCTTAGATATTGAAATCCTGGAAATGCAGTTACATTCCATGTGTGGCGTAGGAGTCAAGACTCATTCTTATTGATTAGAATTCATCCAGCATTAGACGTCAGTACAGTGCAGCCCAGTGCAGCCCAGTGCAGCCCAGCGTCACTTGCTCACTGCTTCATGGAAGCATACACAGCGCCTGACCCAGTTTCTGTCTTACTGAGCTTGTGTTTTGCTTTGCACTGGAGAGGACAAATGGCTTCTCATTGCAAGTGGGGCTGTGCAGCTGATTCAAATAATAAAATGCAGTGTTGATTTCTGTATTCTGCAAATCACAAGAGTTCAGCAACTGTTTTACATGATTCAGAGGCCTAAACAGATTATGTGGAATTGATTTGCGGCACATTTATTATTGTTTTCATCACTATAAATGCAAGCATCAGTATTTTGTAGTTGAAAAATAAATCCCAAAAATTCATCCAACCAAGCATTATTACATTTTTAGTTTAAGTTTTGTTTCACATGCACTGAAATATAGCCATTGCTGATCGTCAAGGATTTTTTTCCAATGACGGGGCTATAATGTCCAAAATTTACAGTTATTTATTTTGTCTGTATGCCTTCATCTCTACCGCTCACTCATGTCGTTCCCCCGTTTATGACCTCATCTCCCTTTCTTATGTTTTTATCAGCAGCAGTCAGGCCTCATCAGTCGAGTGACAGACACAGTAAAGAGCATCGTTCCTTCCTGGCTTCAGAAATACTTCAAGAATGAAGATGCTCCTGAAGGAGGGGGGGCTGTACAAGGGACAGACCAGAACTGCCAGCCTCCTCCTACTCCGCCTCCTCCTAATGGCAGTGAAGAGGGACCTCCTCCCCTTGATGGACGTGACTCCCCGGAGCCTAGCACCAGTAACACAGGTGAGAGTTCCATTCAGTCTCTTAGGTCATCCAAAATTATCAAGGGAATATTAGATCCCTTGCATGACAACTGTAGTTTTGTATTGTTCTCTGTACCACCATGCTCATCTGTACCTTTCCTCTCTTGCACAGAGCCCTCAACCAGTCGGGCATCCCTGAACTTTCAGGAGTATGTGCTTTCTCGACCACCTCTGAGTCGCTCCCACCTCCATTTTCCCCCACTAGATGCCTCCTCCCCAATGCTGGGGGCTTCCAGCAGTCTCTTCTCCCAGCCCTCCACCTCCTCAGCCCCTGGCCCCTTTTCCACAGGCTTTTCCTTGGTCAAAGAAATCAAGGACAACCTCTCGCAGCATGAAGATGATAACATTTCCACCACGAGCGGGTTCTCCTCTCGCGCCTCTGACAAAGGTAAGGACAAAGCATTTACATTATGGCTGTTAATGACTATTCTAAATTCAATCATATAATAAAAAAACACCACTACAGCTGTCTGTCTCACGAGTTCTCTTGTGTGCCTTGGCCGCTGCACTGAATGATGGTCAGGAGTCACGTCATTTTTATTTATTGAAAATGAAATGTAGGTCAAGCTACAGTTAGCCTAGCCTATCACTCCAGCACTAGCAACCTGAGGGCACATCTCAAAAATGTGCTCCAAAATGAGTGCCTATAGTAAGTAGTAAAAGTAGATATGTCTCTTGTTGTATTGGTGCCCTCTTATGGACATAATGCATGTGTGTTGATCTTGTTTGTACAGGATTTCTTTTTGTTGTCTGAGACTGAATAGAAGCGCATTAATAGCAAATTCAACCACAGAACCAAAAAAAGTTGCTGATTTTAGCTTTACGGAATAATTGATAGATCTTTTGAATTATTAGTGTTGCAGTAGGTAGAGGCTAGTGTCTGTGACTTTATTTCTCTTGTGTGTGGGTTGGCTCAGACCTGAAATATAGAGACAAGGCTGGATTTCTGCAAAATGGTCTTAGATGAATCTCCTCTTTTTCAGATGTCCCCACTTCCAAAACGGCATCACTTCCCCAGCTTTGGTCACCAGAGATGGACAGAACAAACTCTGGGCCCCAGCCCTCCCACTCCAGTCTGAAAAAGCCTGCTTTCAACTTGTCCGTTTTTGGAAATTCCTCCAATGTGAGTATCTGGGTTTCTGTCATCAGCATAGTGAGTCTGTCAATGTGTAATAGTAAAAAGGAAAAAAAAAGAAAATAGAAAAGCAGACTGAAAGAACAAATCTGTGCCACAAAGGTCTGTATTTTGGTGTCTCAGGGTTTGATCTAGGCTGTACCGTTAGTGCAGTGACCCACTTAAATATAAAATGTCCCTCTAGAATTTGGTCAGTGAACCCAACTCTTCAAAATCACGTGTGCCACAAACTCGGACACATTTTGAACTTACCATTGCTTTTTAGGTGTAGCTACATATTGGTACCTCAAGTTTCAGATGTAGTTATTAATTTAGAATGTGTTATGTGTTACATGCATAATCTGGAAAATTGCCGCTCTGCTCACAGCCAGGCAGTGTCTTGATTTGTTGCATTCTGTCTCTCTTGTGTCATCAACATGTTGTACATCTACTTTCATGTGCGTGGCAGCGCGTCAGGCACCACAACTCAGTCTAGCCAACACTTAATAAGAACTATGCTCTGGTGTGCAGTCTGAAGAAAGCGGTATTGAGGATATAAAAATAAAATTCACAGTGACACCTAGTACACATCTGTGCTTGTTGCTTCACATGTTTCTAACAATACTCGAACATCACAGAGATTGATTACTTTTTCCATATTAAACCACATGGGATGATGATGATATTTACATCACGGAAGAAAAATATTTGACAATTTTATTAGCACAAGGAAATATTTGTCTTTTTATGGGTAAAGCAGTTGAAATATTAATAATTCTGATTGGCTTTTGAAAAGATTACAGGGTCCATTTGCAGTTTTACTGATGACATTGTTCATTTAGCTGCTTAAACCTACTTGTTTTCAAGCATAACAAAGCCTTAATTTTAAATGAATGAAGGACATTATATTTGAGAATGCCATTGATTAGTAACAAAATGAAGTAATTAAACTTATACCGATATTATTTAATTTAACCCTTTCTCTTTCAGTCAACATTAAACAGCACAGCGCTGAACTCCAGCCAGCTTGGAGATTCTCCCTTCTACCCCGGGAAGACCACGTATGGTGGGGCAGCTGCAGTCAGGAGCTCTCGCACACGTCCTGGAACGCCATACCAGGTGAGCTAGTGAGAAATATATAGACTAGAAATTGAGACTTGTGTCAAAAACAAAATAATGTTAACATTTTGAATTTAAAGGACACATTAGTTATAGTCACTCTCCATATACATTCAAAGTTCTGGAAGTTTATCAGCCCTTAGTAGGTGAGCAGTTAATTTCTGACATCATAAAATGAATGTGACTCAAGTGTGAATAATATTAATTTAATTGGAGACTAAATTAGCTCATCTGATCCGTAGGCCCCGGTGAGGAGACAGATCAAGGCCAAGCCTGCTGGTGCTCAGCCCTGTGGCGTGACCAGTGCTACAGCCAGACGCATCTTGCAGTCCTTGGAGCGCATGTCGAGCCCTCTGGCTGTGAGTACACACACACACACACACACACACACACACACACACAAAAACAAACACAATCTCTGTGGTTCAAACCTGATTTCAACTTAAAGTGAATCAGTGGTATGACACTTGATACGTTGTTAATATAAATCTTGTGTCATAATATTTTATCATTTTCCTTGGTAGTTATATTCCTGTAAAATAGCTGCATTTTGATTTTTTTTTCTCATCTGCAGGATGCCAAGAGAATCCCAGCAGCAGCCTCATCCCCCCTGTCACCAGTAAGAGTTCTTAACATACTTATATTGTGTATATAAACATTTGTTTGCAGTGGCATAGTGCAACACAGTCATCAATCATTAACACCCAAAAATGTGAAAAAAGATTGGAATTACTATTCTCTAATTACAAGTTTCTGTAAAATGTAAAAACTACATAAAAACATTTTCTCAATTTTTGTCAAATAAAAAAGTTTTCTGACATGAGTTTTATTTGGCAGTCGATGGATGGCACAAACCTAGATGTTTCACATTTCCAGTCGAAAAAGAAACGGGTAAGTACAAATTCTGATATTCCTGTGGCCATATTCATGTCTAGTCCATCAAAAATTGCATTTGGGAGAAGCTTCTGATTTTATAATGACTTCATGCCAAATGTCTGTGTATGACTTTAAGCTGGTGTATACTCATCAGCAAACAAACTTCGCTTGTGTCTTCTGTTGGAGTGTTTGTACAAGGCTCAGTGATGTGAATGAAACAGGGATGTCATTGTACAAACTCAGCAGCATTTGTTGTGGTTTGTCTTTCCTGTCATTTCCTGTCCCACTGCCTGTTGGCCTCCTTTACAGTAGTTAACAGGATTCTCCTCGGCTGGGACACAGCTGTTCACCACTGTGTGTGCGTGCGTGTTTATCTTCATATGTGCATGTGCACACAAGTGCTTGTGAGCAAAAGTGTGGTAGACTTTGTATTCAGTTCATGAAAGTGTGTATGTGCTGTGTGGTCTATTGTTAAATTGTGCCAGCTCTGGACTGAACTTGACCTCAGTAATAACTGTCAGGCATTCCCGTCTGCGACAGCTGCTTTGTAAAGGCCAACAATGGTGTATTGACCCTCGCAAGTCCAAAACAAGAAAGTCCCCTATAAATGAGCCTTTCATAACTTTACCTTGGCAGAACCCAAAATATAACTCGACCAATACTGGATTTTTGAGGCCAATCCGAATACAGATATTTGGGAAAAAATAGCTTGTACTGTGTTTTTTTTTTTTTTTTTTTTTTTTTTTAAACAAAAACTATAGAAACGAATGCTTGGATTTTACAGCGATTTTACAGTTTACAATTTTTATTATCAACAAATTGCCAGGCGAAGACTTTATCCTGCTATCAAGACCAGTCCATGTAGTCTCAACCTGATGTGAAATATAATACGTATGCCCTGTGTGTTTTGCTCAGAAACAATCCTGCATCTCTCTAGAGATGAGGAATAAACTACTCTGGCTGTGTTGGTTATATTGAAGCTATATTTAAATACCTAAATGGAATGATTCTTTGATTTGTTTAATAATATTTGTACACTCATTGAGTTCTGTGGCATGGAGCCAAAAGCTATATTAGTCACATTAAATGAAGAAAGCACCTTTTGTTCATTATGTTTCTACTTTTCGTCCATATATGAACACCTTTTCTTTAATTCAGATGGATCCTACCCTCCCGCCGGTTCAGAAGTTGGTGGTTCCTGCTGCAGCCTCTGTGTCAGGAAACCGCTCCGTGTCCTTCAGGCCTACTTTGACTCCTGGAGGAGTGAGCCGAACTCTGGACAGGACCCTAAGAG
This sequence comes from Seriola dumerili, assembly GCF_002260705.1. Classification (NCBI taxonomy): domain Eukaryota; kingdom Metazoa; phylum Chordata; class Actinopteri; order Carangiformes; family Carangidae; genus Seriola; species Seriola dumerili. Next base: position 6,197,826 of record NW_019174365.1, on the reverse strand, counting down.
AGACGGTCAGAAACACAATGCTGCATTATTTTACACCACAGTATTGTTCCTTTATATTAAATGCTGCTAATTGGTGATGAATGCATACTCCTATGCTAATTATTTTCTTGAACTGTTCCAACAGCCCACAAGACAATCACCGCAACTACCTAAAGCAACCCCCGGTCCATCTCAAAGGTACTGATGCAAGACTTTTAGGAATTAATCGGGTACCAATAGGCTGAAATTTATTACGGATGATACCATTTGTTTGAAATAATTCTTGCTATAAAAAAAAAAACTAAAGTAAATTAATGCAAACAACTCTTAGGCATAGCCAACATTTTATTTTGAGAGCATGCAAGTTAAAATTTCACATGGTCGCAGTGCTTTTGGTGCTCTTGTGGAACAGGTAATGGGTTGGCAGTTGTGGTTGAAAGTAGTACTCACTACATGCACACTGATGATGAAATGTGCTAAACAATTTATTTAGCTGTTACCGTGTTCCTAAGATGAAGCGATCTATAGCTGATCATTTAAAAAGAAAAACATCTTAGAGGTCCAGAGTCAGACACAACTGATGATAAGAGTGCAGGCGCAGGAAGGGAGGGACCGACTTAGCCGGTGATGAAGAAAAAGTACTACTTTCAACCACAATGGCAGCACCTGTAACATTACCTGTGGTATGAGGGAATGCTGTGCTGTGTGCGTATTGTAGGCATTGTGGCCCATCCATTGCAGGGAACTCCAAACTTGTTACTGTGTCAACACAGTTTAAGCTTGAAACTTTGATGTTGCACAACGATCATAAAGTTCAACATGGCGAAACAAGGAAATCCTGTCAACAAAAAAAAGTGCAACTAAATCATGTGCTACTTTCTCAGTTCAGAAAAATAAGTCTGAAGCCTTGAGATTGTGCTGCTCTGTCATCTCCTTTAAATGTAAACAACTCCTTGGCAGTTCCTTGTTGTTACATTACTTTATTTTGATTGGTGATCAACAATCTTGTTTTTGTTAATTGTTTCCTATGGAAACGAAGTAGCTTTCTTAACATTTCTGTAGTGATAAGAGGTTCAAGGAATATTACAGAGGAAAATTTTCCATTGGGCTGGATTTATTGAAAAATCATTTCAAGCTATTTACTCCAGGTGACAAAGCAAGAGAATCACAACATCCTTGATAATTATCAAACTTTTTTTTTTGTGGATGCCTGACTTCTCTCTGTATGAAGTTTAGTTTGTTTTACTTACTATACCTGTGTTATCTTCTACTAGCACAATGGGTTCCAGTGGCCCAGCCTATCCTCTGTCCAGCACGCCTGCAGCCAGCAGCGTCGCTTCTGGAGGGGGCAAGATGAAGAGAGAGCGGACCAGTACACGACCCTCCTCCAAACGCCCTGAAGAGGATGAGGTGAGCAGTGAATCTTTTGCTCCAAAACCACAAGGCTCTGATTCCAAGACTGATTGTGGTGCATTTCTATTTCAGCATTATTTGTTATTTAACCCTAGGGTCTAGTTTCTTAGTGCTTATCAGTTTGGAACACAAACAGTCTTTTTATGAAGGTAGAAAGAAATTAGTTTTCCTATTTACTATATACGATTGTACCTGGGCAGCATCAGATTTATTTTCAGGCCAAGAGAAAAGTCATCAATACATTTATCTCCTTTCACAATCAACCTGAAAGATGTGCTGCTGAGAAATGGCAGAATTATTTACTGGTTTGCATTTCTCCCTACAAAATGCAATGTGTCTTGAAATTGTGCACAAAGTGACACTGATGTTTGTTTCTGACTGCAGTTGGCTGAGGTACCCGACCTTCCAACCATTTCACTTCCCATCAGCACCTCCGCCTTGCCCACCTTCAGCTTCTCCTCCCCTCTTCCACCTCTCACCACCTCCGCAACCATCAGCACCCCCTCCAAGGCCACGGCCATTACTCCTGCGAAGGAAACATTCACAAATAAGGTCTGTCCTAAAACTGTCTCTTCCTACTGCAACATTTAGTTTAAGATTAATAGAAAACGACATTTTACTAATGTTCATGTTTGTTCCAGGAGCCTCCAACGGCCACGACACCCCCCTGTGTACCTTTTACATTTTCCTCCCCTATTGTCAAAGCAACTGCTGCTAGCCCCCCTTGCTTTTCCCCCTCGGTAAGTAATTGGTTTATTTCTTACTAATTACATCATCAGTAATGCTTTATATTTCTTTTTATGCTTTATATATCTTAAAACAGTAACATTGATTATAAGTGTTATTTGCTTTTCCTGTTTGTAGGCTGGATTTACTTTTAGTGCACCTGTAGCAAAAATGGGTCCCTCTATGTCAAACGGGAAGCTGGCCACTCCCATTGCAGCAGCAGGTAAGAGTTTTTGTGTTTTTTTTTACAGCTGGCATGATTCTGATTTCTTCCCTTACCCGAGAAAAATTCAGAATCAATTTTAATCTTTGTGTTTCCGTGTTTTCTACAGTGAAGCCAGCAGCAAACAAAAGCACAGAAGACTTTGAAGGGCCCTTTAAACCAGCCAAGGTCCTGAAGCAGGGCAGCGTGCTGGATCTTCTCAAAGCACCTGGTAGGAATCACTGACACACTATCCACAACCTTTTTGTGTTTTTGCCTAGTCATACATTGTTACAGGACTAAATCTGGAAGTTCATTGTTTAAATTCTTCTCTTGCTCTCTCTAGGTTTTGCCTCTCCTGTTGCTCGGACTTCCCCAGGCCCAGACAACTCTCCCCACCAGACCTCCACACAATCCACTGCCCCCTCCTCCTCCACTTCCACAACCACCTCTTCCCTCTCTTCTTCAACAGGGCTCAGTGATTTGTTCAAAGCCCCACTAAACTGGAGCTGTGATGTGTGCTTGGTGCAGAACAAGCCATCAGATGCAAAGTGTGTTTGCTGTATGGTCCCCCAGCCCAACTCCTCCTCATCTAAATCTATGGACAGTAAGCCTTCACCCACAACCTCGGTTGGGCTGGAGAGCAGCATCACGAACACCACCTCCACCACTACAACCACCGCAGGTTTTGGCACAATGTTTTCCAAACCTGCAGGAACCTGGGACTGTGATACGTGTCTTGTTCTAAATAAACCTGATGCAGTAAAGTGTGTGGCCTGTGAAACGGCCAAACCCGGGACAGGACTGAAACCCTCACTGACTCTTCCTTCTGCCTTCTCAGCTGTTAAGACTGTACCCACCTCCACAGCCCCTGTTTCCACAGGGTTCATTGGATTTGGAGACAAGTTCAAAAAACCTGAAGGTTCATGGGAGTGTGATATATGTTTGGTACAGAACAAGGCAGAGGACACAAAGTGTGTGGCCTGCATGAGCGCTAAACCAGGTAATGAGAGCATGGATGTGGTCATATTGGTATTTGATAATCTACAAAGTGCTCAGTTTTTGGCTTTGTTTTTCATGAAAGCAGAATTCTACTAACTGTCACTGTATTTTAAAAGCATCTTCCTTTCTTCATTAACACTACAGGAGCATCAGCAGGAACATCATCAGGAGCTTCAGCAGAATCCTCTTCAGCCAGCACTGCTCCAGTGTTTGGTTTAGGAGATAAATTCAAGAAGCCAGAGGGTGCCTGGGATTGTGATGTCTGTCTTGTACAGAATAAGGCTGCTGATGTTCAGTGTGTTGCTTGTCAGACAGCCAAACCTGGAGCTAATGTGGAGCCTAAAGGTAATTTGATATCTATGCTAAACGGCGATATAATATTGATGCATGATGGCATCTTGTTGAATCTTTTGAATCAAGTTAAACTGTCAAGATAGCCAAACCAAATCTAGTCAAAATATTATTTTTCCAGAAACTCAAGACTTGAAGTGTAACCTGAACCTAATCCACACTTTTCATGTTTTTTGAATTTTATGATCTGTTTTTTCCTCAGCTTTTGGTTCGTCTTTTGGTTCGTCATCTGGTGGGACTTCAGGCTCTTCTACCTCTAGTTCTGGAGGTTTTAAGTTTGGCACATCAGACAGTACCTCTGGGTCTGGATCTGGAGGTTTCAAGTTTGGGGGCTCATTTTCAGAAACCTCCTCATCTTCATCATCAGGGGGATTCAAATTTGGAATCCCATTTGGAAGCTCCTCATCAGAAACCACTTCTAAAGACACTAATGCCTCATCAGGGTTTAAATTTGGCAGCTCATCTGAGGGCTTTAAATTTGGGGCTGCCTCTAGTGATGACAAAAAGTCAGACCAACCTGCCGCAGGTTCTGGGTTTAAATTTGGAAACAGTGGTGGGATAGTGTTTGGAAATGGATCGTCTAGCACAGAAAGCAACTCTTCTAAGGGCGGCTTCACCTTTGGACTGTCAAAACCTGAAGAGAAAACATCAGACGCCACCACCGCCACCACCACGTCATCCTCTGTTAGTTTCACTCCTCCCGTTTCCTCTCAAGGAAAGAGCGACAGTGCTGCATCATCAAACGACACCACATCAACAATCACCAATGCAACCACCACAACCACCACCACTGGGTCTGTTTTTGGGAGACTGGGAGAGCCAAGTTTGGCAACCACGACACCACAAGGGGGCTCTACGTTTGGATCCTTACAGGCAGACAAAGAGCCAGCTGCTCCCACGTTTACCTTTGGGAAGCCAGAGGAAAAGAAGGAAGTCGCTGCCTCCTCAGCTCCATCTACCTTCCTCTTTGGTGCTGCTAGTAAAGATGCAGATGTGACACCAGCAGCGGCCACTTCTGGTGGCTTTTCCTTCAGCAAGCCCAGTGCTCCAACAGAACAACCTCCACCCGCATACACCTTTGGAAAGCCAGCAGATAAGAGCGAAACATCTGCTGCAGAGGCCCCAAAGCCCTCTTTCACCTTTGGACAAAGTGCTACAGGTATTTCATTTGTGACTTAGTAAACTTTTGATGTGTAATGACTTCCATGATTTATTTTGAAGTTGTTCTATTTGGCAAATTGTTAAAAGAAGAATTCGATATTTTGGGTGAAAGGTTTTCTTTCTTACCAAGAGTTATTTTTTGCCGTTACTGTAGAAACAATGTGTGCACAAGTAAAAAAAAATAAATATGTTAAACTAAAGTTAAAAAAAAGCTGAATCTACTGACTAGAAATTAACGAACAAAAACTTGGGTTGTTGTCAAAATAATTTGGCAAAACAATTTTCCCACTGCAATGTACTACACACTATAAACAACACTTTCTTTCTCCTGACAGATTCAACTGCTGCTGCTCCAAAACCAGCATTTTCCTTTATAGCTAGTAATCCTACCAACACCACCAACTCCACCACCTCGTCATCCTCAACTCCAACTCCCAGTCTGTTCGGCAGCAGCGGCAGCAACAGCTCCACCCAGGCTCCAGCTCCCTCTGCAGCGCCCAGCACTTTCATGTTTGGTCAGCCTGCTGCAACCTCCAGTGATACTGCTCCAGCTAAAGCGTTTGTCTTTGGCCAGAACCAGGATGGCCAGCTGCCTGCTCCCTCAGCTGCTCCTCTGAACTCTGTTCCAACCCCAGCTCAAGCTCAGCCCTTCATCTTTGGTGCTCCTGCCAGTGCTGCTGCTCCTGCTCCTGCTCCTGTACCTGCTCCCGCTCCCGCTCCTGCTCCTGCTCCTGCTGCTCCATCCTTCAGTTTTGGAGCAGCAGCACCCTCTGCTGTCTCATCTTCAGGTCTGTATCTGCTCTTGCTAGTTGTTGGGGGCTCAAATCTTGCATTTACTTTTACAATCTGTACATGTATTTATAATTTTCCTCCTTTCTCTGTTTCATTAACAGCTCCGTCTGCAGCCCCCTCTCCATTTGTATTCAGCTCAGCCCCCGCTGGTGGGTTTGGGGCCAACCAGACTCCTTCATTTGGCTCATCTTTCGGATCCCCTTTCACAGCTGCACCCTCCCAGAGCCCAGCCTTTGGGGCCAAACCCAATGCCGCACCTGTCTTTGGACAGCAGGCCAACTCCACACCTGTATTTGGGGCGGCTGCTAATTCTGCACCAGGTGGGTGACGGATATCATCGGTTTTCCTTTCAGGTTGTCTGTAGTACGCTGTGCTAGTGATCCTCACGATATGAAGTTTATCACATGTAGGTGAAATTATAGTTGCCTTTAAAGATGTAAATGTGCATTATATTTATCAGGTGGAGGCTTTCAGTTTGGAGGAGCCAGTGCATTCGGAGCTTCAAACAACACCTCAGGTGTATTTACTTTTGGAGTCGGTTCCACAGCATCTCCCGCCCCCCCTGCCAACCCTCCCATTGCACCCCAGTCAGGAGCACCTGGAGGTGGATTCAACTTCTCACAACCCCCTACATTCAATATTGGGTACGTTGCACCTTCTTGGTTTCCTTTATAAGTATATTTAAAATAACATGTGCATCTTTTGGCCCAATCAGAGTAAAGACACACAGTAGAGTACCAAACATTTAGAATAGATATTTCTAATGACAGATTATTAAACAGAACATCATTATTTATGTTCAGATTCAAAAATGTTCTGTAGAAATTATTCTTCACCTCTTTATTTCCTTGTGAAATATAGATTAACATAACTGCTCCTAACGCATCATGAATGAGAATGAACAAAAACTCCTCAGTGCAACTAAATATTTTAAGAAATCAGTGAATTATTGAATTCTCCTCCCAATGTTAAGTTGACTGACTGCTCCTTCATCCTGTCCAGTTGTTGGTTGTATTTTCAGCTCTACTCGTCACTTTTATTACCTAGAGACAGAGATGGGCTACTTTTGAATAAGACGTGATTAGACAAGAATTATTTTACTCCCAATAATTCAGTGCCATAGATATCTTTGTGTGAAGACTTAAATAGTAGAGGAGTAACATTAGAGGAGAAAGAATTTATGTCAAAAAGCTAAATTGTTGTTTTGATATCACAAATTGCTATCATGTTGGTGACTTAATCTTATAGCCATAGGGATGTGCAACATGTGTGAAGTCAAATTATTGAAAAAGGTTCATTAAAAGTTCCTTGATGTTTTTGATAATACTTAATTAGTATAAGTAATGATCAGTCTGTATATTTGGCAGTTGTTAATGACTGTGGTGTTTTGTTGTGATTCTGATAATGATGAGATGTCTTTTGCCGTTTAGGTCAGCTAAATCCTTCACCGCCTCTCCTGCTGGACAGCAAGCGATTGCTGGGCGCAAGATCAAGACAGCAGTGCGGCGCAGAAAGTAGAGCCCTGTGGACTTGACTAGAAAGCAGACATGACTTTGACTTGACTTATATCCCAACTGAAGGCTGAATAAAGTCCTGGAAGGTCTGAACTGGACAAACA